>NW_010223975.1:56865-72067 GCF_000690775.1 Eurypyga helias
CGTTTTGTGAGATGAGGTCCAGACTCTGTAATTCTGGTTGCCACAGCTCACCACCTCAGCGCACAGAAAGCACGATCTTTTGCAAGCTCAGGTAACTCAGATGTGCCGTTCAATGAATGTCAGCTCTAAAGAATAGAATAAAGGGAGGTTACACACTTCTTCTATGAACAGCACTGAGCTGATCACATCATGCAGGGAACCAAGCCAGTGTTGCCTCCTTAATTTGCTGTTATACCACTGAATGCAGGCTACAAAGGTGTCTGTTCTTTGTTTTTAATGTTTTAACTCCCTAAGAAGTCATCACACGGGTTTTCAGTTTGGAAAACATACTTACTGTTGCTTTTCATTTCACTGCAGCTTCATAGGCTGTAGCAATGATCTTTTGGACAATGTAAGTATAGGTCACTAAAGGAGCATTTAAGTACTGCCTTCCTTCATTGTCAGAGCTTCTTGGATGTACTTTTTGCTCAATTATTTGGCAAAAAGCTGTTCCTTCAAGAAACAAACCAACCAACCAAAAACGCAGCAGTGACGGAAAAATAATAATTAGCTGAACTTCCCCATTTGTGAACATAATTCTGAGAGTGATAAAAATCAGCACGTGCCGATTCTGGGTAGATTTGGCAGCTTATTGGCAGCTTTTATTGTAGCTAGTTGTCTCTGGTGTTAAATTCACACGTGTAGACACCCTTCAGTAATCTGCTAGAGTTACGGGGTCTGGCCCATTACCTCTGTGCATGGATACAGGGGAGAAAAGGATTTCTGTACTTTGCATTCGGATAATTCCCCTTGATTTCTAAAGGGAATGCATGGACACACAATGAACGTGTTGGAGTGACCTGAACGTGACCTGAGTGTGGAATCAGCACTCTGGGTACATGTATGCATGGGACAAGCTGCATTTTAGCTGGCTAGCCTCTTTCAGTGTCCTGACTGAGATTGCTAAGTCTTAACCACTGCCCATTACATTCGCTTTTCACATGTTCTGACATGCAATATTAAATCAACTCTTTCTGAAAATATAATGTCCTTTTTTATTTATTTCTCTGAAAATCTATCCAGCTGCTGACAACCCTGGCTCAGAAACTGGCAACCATCAAGACAGAGTTGCTTGATATTATTATTTCTAAGTTTAGGTGTGAAGCACATTAATAGCCTGTTGTGGCAATAATGGTCACTTTGCTATAGATATAAATATGATATAAACAGAGAGATTTTCAAAGCTACTTTGTATCTTAGTGAACAAGGCTCTCCAGGCTTTGACACTGAGAGCTGTTGATACTGATGTATAGGATTTCATGTAGTTTTATTTACTGTATTGAGACTGTCCAAGGAAGGAGAAAGAGAGAGACCAGTGTACATTTCTGTGTGGGGTGCTTCCCTTTCCCATATTCTGGGTTTATCACACCTGAGAAAAATGTTTCACTTAGTTTTTGGAGCCTTTGTTTCATTTTGGAAGGCACAGACAGAGATTCGTGCTGTCCAGTTAAATAACAAAATGGTGATCAACAAATGAGCTGAAACCTCCCCTCCAGAAATCAGAGGGAAAAGAGAGGTGACAATATGTATCCTTCGAGTACAAGGTTAGTAATGCTAGTGGTAAAGTCAAGGCAAGGGACTCCAGCAGGGCTGTTCCAGTGCAAAAAAGGATCGTCTGGTGAAGGTTTCTACAGGTTCCAGCACCTATGACAGTGAGGTGATGTATCCAGCAGAGCATCTCTGTAGTTAGGGTTGGGTAAGCTGCAGTGAGTCAGGGTTTTCTTGTTTTGTTTCCTGTGCAAAGACCAGTTCAGCCCAGAGAAACTTTTTAAGTGGGGAAAATACCCACATAAGCCTTGTGCTGGTTTGTAGGAACTGGCACTGTGCATTCCCCCTAAATAAAAATTTTAAAATACAATTTGTAGATGAAAATGGATTTAGTCCCATTTAAATTTATAACGTGTAGATGCCCTTTTAGTAACTACACACTGATCTTGACTACCTATGCAAACAGTACCTAAAATTGTACCTGGAATATTTGGATATATGCCTGTTCAAGAGAATGCAAATCCCTGAGTTTTGCCATGTGCTGAGATGTCTGGAAGCTAAATTGCCCGATATGAATATAACAGACCTGGAATGGTGAGCTGCCAAAAGACAAGCGTTTGCATAAAACCGTCCCTTCAGTGGAGCCTGCATCCCTGTCTCATCCCTGCTGTGACTGTGCTGCTGAGACCTCCTCCCAGGCTCTGCGTGCCAGGCAACGCCTCTCTCCTTCTCACCTACTCACATGGCATTTATAAAAGAAAACAAGGAGACAAGCCAGCCCAGAGGAGGTGTTTTGAACAGAGAGTTATGAATGACTGTATTATCAGAAGAATTGTGTGAGTAACTGGAGATTCAGGTCACTAGCTGAACAGAAACCAGCTACATGTTTTGCTATGGATGACACAGAAGTGACATTTGTGAGGGGTTATCCTCCAAAAATAAATGTTGCTCCTGTTCGCTGCCAGGTCAGGATCGAACTGCTTTCTCTTTGAGGCTGGAGGACATGGGAAGCATTTATTTAGAACTGCAATTTCCTTGTATTTGGGCTTGGATTTTAAAAGGAAAGTAGAGTCATGTTTGCTCAAGGGACTCAGAAGAGCATCTGTACAATCACCGTTTGAAATAAGCCTGGGAAGGTGAGACACGGTGTAATATCTCGGCAGGCACAGTTCAGTTGGTTTACAAATCGCTCTTAGAGTGTTGGCAAATTTCGTTCCTTTGTCCAGGTTTAAACTTTTCCCAGGATCGGATCCACAAAAAGGCTTTTTTGCTTTTTACACATTTTCTTTCCATCACAACTCTTCAACTCGAAACCAAAGAAACATTTTATTACAGAAATGCACAAAAAAGATTTTATATGTAAATTTATTCCCGTATCTCATTGAAATACTTACTTAGCCCCAGTTGCTCAGGCAAAGTAGAGTCTGCGCCATGTGGCTTTCCACGGAACGTGACAAAAACACAGCCTTGTTCTAGCTCCACCCCTTTTTGACAGGATGCAAAACCCCGCTCCATTAACGCGAACATGCATTTGCACTCAGTTTGAGCAGTGCATATGGCTGATGTCTAATTCTAGGTGACTCTGAACATATGAGCTTTCATTCGCTGGCTTTAGCTGTGCATCTCCCATGCAAAATTAAAAATATCTGTATTCATATAAAAGCAGAATGCTTTTCACTCCTGCCTGTTAAGTGTCCTCTGTAGTCACAACTTACAGACCTTTCCATGCGCATCAGTTAGTCGTCAGTCCTACGGGGGGCTGGAGCACGGCAGACCCTGTGCCCCACATACAGCCACAAGCGTTGGTCCTGTGAGGAAAGCAAGATCAGACCGTTGTGGATGTTCAGCCCAATGTACTTGTCGTTAGTCCCGGTTTAAGATGCAGCCCGAAAAGAAAGGAGGAATTCCGGTGAAAATATGAAGTAGTACCTGCCCCTCTGTTCAAACTCATGAAGTACCCTTCTGTTAAATGGATCTGAAAGGTCCTTAGCCCCTGTTACTCCTTTCCAAACTGCTCAGCTTATGTCACATGTTGTAAAAGTAGCATACACAGTTTTTATTCATCAGTGTTTCTTATAAAGTATTTGGGCTTGGTTTTTTGATTTGATTTTTTTTTCCCCAAAATCCCCACCTACTGCTACCATTTCCAACCTTTTGCATTATAAAAATAGTTGCCTGTGGAGCACAGCAGATCATAATTTGAAATTAGGCTAACTGGCATGTTATAGAAAACCTGTCGTGGACAGTCTCGGTTGGTTTTGCTTTTATCATCCATTGTGCAGTGCATCGGAATTACAGCTCTTTTGGTTGCTCACCAGGGACTCAATCATAGAACCATAGAATTACAGAACAGTTTGGGTTGGAAGAGACCTTAAAGATCATCTAGCTCCAACCCCCCTGCCATGGGCAGGGACACCTTTCACTAGACCAGGTTGCTCCAAGCCTCATCCAGCCTGGCCTTGGACACTTCCAGGGATGGGGCATCCACAGCTTCTCTGGGCAACCTGTCCCAGTGCTTCCCCACGCTCTCTGGGAAGAATTTCTTCCTGATACCCAATCAAAATCTACCTATTTTCTGTTTAAAGCCATTGCCTCCTGTGCTAGCCATTAATCTTAGAGTGCAGCCAACACACATGGTGGTTCAGTTTCATCTGAATAATATTCCACATGCCAGATTCAGTCAGGCTGTGGACGGCAGGAGGCAGAATCCCAGCAGCAGCACAGAGTGCTTCTGGGGGACTGTTACACATACAGGTTGCCTTGAAGACACGATTTCCTAGAAACAACCCAGCGCCAGACTGCGTGGGCACACCTCTGCAAGTGGCATTGCTCAGGGCAGATTCAGAGGCGACAGCAAATTCTGCAGGGCTTCCTTGTTATTCTGGTGTGACAATGCAGGTGCACAAAGAGGGAGTGCCAGGACATGGCATGTTTGCAGGATCAGACCCTGGGCCTGTGGGTTTGACACGTGGGATAAAAGAACAGGTTTTATTTTATAGCACTAACATATTCTGTGTCCTGAGAGGCCTGACTTCTTAAGCAGCACCTGATCTCCTACCTCCGAAGAGAGACATATGGCAGGGGTAAGATGTTTGATGTGCACAGAAATGTCAGTTGCTCACTTTCGATGGTCCTCTAGGTGCACAAAATGACTCTAAATTTGACCTTTTTGTCATGATTCATTTACACTTCAGCCTGTATCTAAAAGGATGGTAGTATTATCCTCTGGATCTTGATGTAAAATCATCATGAGTCATTTGGAGTCTTTCAGAAAAGTAACACAGAAAAAAATCATGTATGCATACTCTTTGGGAATAAGGAGGGGGACCTCTGAAGTGTGATTAAAAAAAATAGTGAAGAAATGCATGTAATTTGTTCATGTGTTTAATTTCTATAATAAAATGGTGTAGATTTGTGTAAAACCATATTTAAAGCGCAGTTCCTGAATCCATGATCGTGATCCTGCCCTTCTTTCTTTAGTATTACATTTCATGGTCTGCTGAAATCATGTTTGGGGGGATAAAAATAGTATATCTTCTGTTTTTTGGCATCCAACCTCTAATTTACAAATATAATTTATGCTAATCTTGAAAGTGCTTCTTGGATACAAAGTAAAATGTGTCATCCTTAGTATATGTGTGTATAATTTATTCTGATGGGGAATAGACATTTCAAAGCCATTTCAGCCCTTTATACTCGGAAGATTTGATATGAGCAGAGGAGCTGGGTGTTCGTTGCTGTGAGAGTAAGGAAGAGGTTAAAATAACAGTTCTCCTCACCCAAAAAGGGTAGATGCACCAAGGGATGAACTGCTGCTTGGTCAGTCAACCCAGGTCATGTACCATCCTTGAGTTAAGCACTTTTATTCCTTTTGTATTTTTGCTGATGATTAGTCATTTTTATGATCGACTTATAAAAATCTTCCTACGTCATCACAATTAATTTTTTGTGACTTCTCTTTTCTTCCCTCTCTGACTCAGACAGCTTCCGTCATGGATTAGATGCATGCCGTGGGGGTAGCGCTGTGTGGGCTTGCAGCTCCCCAGAGGGAAGAGGCCTGGCCACCCCTGTGCCTTCTTGCCCTGTAATTCATAGTTATAGAATCATAGAATCACAGAATCCTAGAATTGTTTGGGTTGGAAGGGACCTTAAAGATCATCCAGTTCCACCCCCCCTGCCATGGGCAGGGACACCTTCCACTAGACCAGGTTGCTCCAAGCCTCATCCAGCTTGGCCTTGGACACTTCCAGGGATGGGACATCCACAGCTTCTCTGGCCAACCTGTCCCAGTGCCTCACCACCCGCTCTGTGAAGAATTTCTTCCTGATATCTAATCTAAACCTCCCTGTTTTCAATTTGTACCCGTTACCCCGTGTCCTATCACTAAAGGCCCTTGTAAAAAGTCCTCTCCCAGCACCCTTGTAGGCCCCTTCAGGTACTGGAAAGCTGCAATGAGGTCTCCTCGGAGCCTTCTCTTCTCCAGGCTGAACAAGCCCAATTCTTGCAGCCTTTCGTCATAAGAGAGGTGCTCCAGCCCTCAGAGCATCTCCGTGGCCTCCTCTGGACTCGCTCCAAGTGGTCAATATCCTTCTGATATTGAGGGCTCCACAGCTGGACGCAGCACTCCAGGTACTCTGAGGATTAGTTCTCTGAGGAGTCTGCAGAGTTTCTCCCAGCTCAGTTTCTGCCAGCTAACAAGTCAGTATCTGTGACTGAATCTCCCTCAAGCACAGGCGGAGTGAGCAGCTGCTGTTGGAATGGCTTCTTTTGATTGTCTGAAGTTCAGCACTTGGAGAAGGACGGTGACCTGCTGTGGTCCCAGAGCGGGGTGTATCACAGAAAGCAATGGCAATATGCCATGACACCAGCAGAGTACATTCCCCTTCCTTCTGCTTAGGAGGTCAAGTCTCATAGTCAGATGCAGTTCCCCTTTTGAACTTGTGGATAAAAATTCAGAAAATCTCACGTAAAAGACCACAGGAAGGAAAATGGAAAGCGTATGATGATGAGGAGAACTGCCAAGTGGTCCTTGGTGCCTGAAGCATGAACTAATCCACTGTAACTCTGAACTGATAAGAGAATTTCTGCATGAATATCAAGAACAAGGGTAGAAAGAACAAGGGAAGAAAAAGTAGCTCTAGGGTATTATGTCTTTATGGGACTTAAACATTCCCAAGAATTCTCCTACTCCTTACAACTGCAATGAGGGATTTAATATTCTCCATTGTTTATAGTTAAAGCAGCAACACCGAGTAAAACAGAAGTTTTCACACAACTATTAATTTGTTTTCCAGGAATGAATTCAATTTCTGCCTGGACCAAGCAATGAAACTTCACAGCAAAATAAAACTGTTATCTGCAATGCTAAGTAGGAACAATGCAAATTAGAAAGACCACACTGGTGGGGCAGTCTCTGGGTACTTTTTATTTGCCACATATTTTTCAGTGATGTGATGAGTTGTTCCTTTTCTCATTTTCAAATTGTTAAGTTACAAAACTATATTCCCAGTGAATAGGAACATTATGGCTTATGGTAAAGCAAAGTGGGAATGACCTTGCCCAGGCCCTGTGCATTTATTTTCTCTGTTTATTTTCGATGTTCAGCCTTCCCCTATAACTTGCACTTTTGTGATGTGTAATAAAATGAATAATATAAAAGACTTTCCCCTCTGTAGCAGTTCAAACACGTGAACATTTCAGGTATTCCATGCTGCAGTTTGGTCAATGCTAGCTGGCAGAACAGAGCGGGCAGAGCACAGTAGCTGAGCTGTGATGAGTCCAGGGCTGCGGCGATGACAGGTTACGTGCGGGCAGGGCAGGAACAGCACGGTCAGTGTGGCTTTATGCTAGCCCAGTTCTGACCTCGGAAATCCCAGCTGACATGTAAAACCTGTATTGGAGGTATAACAACACTCATCAGATCCGTCAGCTGGAGCTCTTGTTCATGTTTAAGAATTGAAAGCTGACGTCCACTACTACAGATTTAAGGCAGATCCAACTGTTTTGGTATCTGTTGTAATAACACAATTTCCAGTATTGTGTGGAAGAGGGAGAGAAGGGAATCTTCCTTATCTGCCAGTGCACCCAAGAAGTGAGTGTGTAATCTGGCAGCACTCGCTGGTCCCCAGCATGGGACCTGTTAGTCAGGGTTTGGAGAGGTTGCGGTTTTTGAAAGGAAAGCTGCTTCAGAATGGTCTTCTTAAGGGTGCGTGGAGCCAACCTCGCTGCACTGCCCTGTTTCCCATCTGCTCCCACGTCAGCCATTAGACCTCGGCAAACACCAACGTGCATTTTCAGCCCAAAGCCAGCTTTGCTGCAAGCATGTAACATGAGTGATCATATGATTAATTTTGTTATTATATAATTCATGTCTCTCTTTGTAGACAAATGTCTAGCGTTTTTAACGGTTATTTGGACACCGTACATAATTCTTTGTCAGAGAAGCAGTTGAACCTGGCCAAGTTCAAATTGAAACTTCCCAGAGGAATAATCCAAATCTGTATTTCCATATATATTAATAAACTGTGTAACACTTTCAGCAACTCGCATAATACAGTTTTGAAATGAGATAGAACTCATTATCAATACAATGAGGAGCACAGGCTCTTTCCTGTCAGAAATAACGGAGTGAGATGTACACAATTATTTTCCCTCACTGTCTCTGTAATCATTTATGCAGCAAGGTGCCTATAAATCTCTCTCAGTCTGTTGTGCTGTAGTGGGACACACACCAGCCCCAGCCAACTCCTGTTGTTGCAAGCAGGTGGATCATATCATAGAATCATAGAATGGTTTGGGTTGGAAGGGACCTTAAAGATCATCCAGTTCCAACCCCCCTGGCATGGGCAGGGACACCTTCCACTAGACCAGGTTGCTCAAAGCCACATCCTGCCTGACCTTGAAGACATCCAGGGATGGGACATCCACAACATCTCTGGGCAACCTGTTCCAGTGCCTCACCACCCTCTCTGTGAAGAATTTCTTCCTGACATCTAATCTAAACCTCCCTGATTTCAATTTACACCCATTACCCCTTGTCCTGTCACTACAGGCCCTTGTAAAAAGTCCTCTCCCAGTACCCTTGTAGGCCCCCTTCAGATACTGGAAAGCTGCAATGAGGTCTCCTCGGAGCCTCCTCTTCTCCAGGCTGAAAAAAAGGATTTATATCAATAAATCCTTTAATTCTGCCTGGTTTCATGGTGTAGCACCACCAGCCTTGCGAAGCTGCGTTGTACAAGTCCATCTGGAGCTTCACCACACTGCTGCCTGAGGGTAGGGGATGCCACCTTTCAGATCTGCCCTCCTGCTTTTGTACTTGTGCTCTGGGTATGAGTCTGGAGTGACCCTTTCTTTTTGCACTGCGGAGGATTTCATGACTGAGATGTGAACCCGTTCCTACACCCAACGTTGCGCTCACACTTACTTCCCAGGCTGTGCTGGGAAACAGCCACTGCCCAACACTCAGGAATCGCTACCAGCATAAATAGCAAACCTAGGCCTTTTGGGATGCTGGTTGATGACCAGTGTTCAGGACGAAGAATTAGAGCCTAGTCTTGTTCAGCTTGGGTCTGCAGTACCTAACCATCAGCTGAATTTTGGGTCCTGTGCTCAAAGAGAAATGGACTCTTCCAACCATGGCTGAAAAGAAGGACATGATGTCCTGGTTTTGCCTGGTGGCTGAGCAGAGGATGTAGAAAAGCAAGACTGGATTTACTTCAGCTATGAAGCAGAACAGCAAGGTCTGTTCCCATCTGTATCTGCAACCTCTCTCTGACATGCATACAGACTGTTTACTCTGGAGTAAGTGTAGGAAGCTGGTGAGACAGTTTTTCATCTGTGATGTTGAAAGGCATTTAGTAAAGAATGAAAAAATTATGGGAGGAGAAGGAAAAATTCTTAAATTCTGGACTTATATTTTGAAATTTTTTTATTTCTGCAATACCAGGAACAGCAGTTTGGCAAAAAAAACCCATGCTTCATAAAAACACAATTCTAGGTATTCTTAGGAAATAGGGGAAGCTTATCATCTCAGTGGAATTTGTGCAAAGTCCATCCTGAACAGAATCTGCACTATAGTGTATGACTTGAAACACCTCCACCCAGCAGTGAAGTAAATTAACTAATTAAATAATGTAAACTGTTAAGAATTTTAATGTTAGAGACATGGAAACTGGAATTTTGTTTGCTAAATGTGATTTATCCAACAAACTTAAGGAAGGAAGCACACTCCCCATCTGCGTTCTTCAGCATGTTCGGATAGTAATCTTCTTTAAATAAGATGACAGGCCCTTTATGTCGTCCAGCGTCAGAGGATTATATTATTTTCAGAACAAATTATGAAAGATTAGTAGAGGCATAGTTAATAATTTAAATTAGCTACAGGTTTTTATTAATCTTCAAATTAATGAGTTGTACCTTTTGATCTTTCTGGCTGCAAATCCCTCTGGAATTGATGTCAATTAGGATTCGGTAATAACCTGGTTATGAACATGGGCCAGTGTGTGTATATGCATGGCGTGTGTGTGTGCATGTGTGTGTGTACATGTGCGGATAGGTGTCAGTGCCCCTGGAGAGTGGTACGTGTTCAGTTAAACCTGTTCAGTTGCTACCAGTTTGGTAACAATGGAATAAAAATTCAAGGACAGTAGTAACCAAATGCAGGTTCTGCTTTATCATGCCCAACGTTCTGCGTTGCACGGTGCCAATCTGATGCTTTTAGGGCAATTAGATACAGCCTGTGTATTACCTACAATGAGGATGGGGACAGTATCAGGGAATTAAGTTATCTTATTCAATCATCACATGAACCACTGAGGAACATTCTTGTCTTTCAAAGAAGGAAATGTGTTCCAGCACCAAATAAATGGCACCATCCCAAGGCAACATCAAATAGGAAACTCAGAGGAGCAGACTGACCCTGCTTAGAGCTTCCTTCTTTGGGAAGGGGAAACAGGAGGTAATTAGGGCTTTCTGGGACTTCACAGTACTCATACTGACATTTCTACATGCCCACAGTAGTACCATTTCAAACCTCCTTGCAAACAGGCCCATACTCACCATATTCACACACACTTGTGTGTGTTGCTGAGATTCTTTGCATAGTCATTGAATTGCCTTAATTGAAATGTGCTGCAGGTTCACAGTATAAGCATCAGCAAGGGCTGTTTTTCAGAACCGATATGCATGCATGAGTGCAGCAGGAAAGTATGAGGTTCTGTCTTGTGATCCACAGTACCATGTAATACTTGGTATGGTACCACTTGTTTGAACTGAGCTTTCCTTCTTCTATACCTGTGCTTCTGAATTTTCTTCCTGGTGTCCCACAGCTCATTGCAGTTTCATCTCCTACACCTGTATCTGCCTAGTCTGATGCTGCTCATGCCACAGCTTCATGTGGATTTGATGAGATGTTAGTGTTCAGTTTCCTAACAGTACCATGTAATACTTGGTATGGTACCACTTGTTTGAACTGAGCTTTCCTTCTTCTATACCTGTGCTTCTGAATTTTCTTCCTGGTGTCCCACAGCTCATTGCAGTTTCATCTCCTACACCTGTATCTGCCTAGTCTGATGCTGCTCATGCCACAGCTTCATGTGGATTTGATGAGATGTTAGTGTTCAGTTTCCTATATCCAAGTAATTTTTAGAGCATTTCTTTCTCTTACCGTTCTTTAATCTGAAGGGAAATGATTGATTGGACCCCAAGAGACTTGTTTCCCAAGGTATGTGAGTGTCTGTAGTCAAAGATGAGTGCAGGAGAGTGTAGATCAATACACTGAACAAAAGCTTTTCTCAATTTCTTCTTGTAAAATTTCAAGTCAGTGCATAGCAGTGTATCTACATTTCAGTTGTTGGCACTTGCGTTGAAAAGAGACTATTCCAGTAGTCATCTTGTTTTAAGAAAAGAAAAATTTGCTGGTTTCCAAATTCAAAAGTACAGTCTGTTCATCACAGGCACAACTGAGACCCTTATTCCAGGTACAGTTCAGGTAAAGGTGGATCATTTGCTTATATGCATATTTTCTCTTACAGCATAGGTGGAGAAGTAGTGAGAGGAAATGAAGGAAGCTACGTGGGGAAACACTTCCGCATGGGATTTATGACAATGCCTGCTCCTCAGGACAGACTGCCACATCCTTGCTCCAGTGGCTTTACCGTGAGATCCCAGTCTCTTCATTCTGTTGGAGGAACCGATGATGAAAGTAGCAGCTCTCGTAAGCAGCCGCCTCCAAAGCCTAAGCGAGACCCCAACACCAAACTGAGCACCTCATCTGAAACAGTCAACACTGGAACAACAAGTAAAAGTGGGAAACTACTGGACAGGACTGAAGGTAAACACTATAATTCTTTAAGAAAAAAAGGGATTCGGTTATCTAGTGTTAAGATTATCCAGCTGATAATCTTGCATTTCAGAACTACCTTTATGTTTCCCTATCTGTGTAACAGTGCCAGAACCGGTATCCCAGATCACTGTTCTCCAAACTTTGGACCAGTAGATGATTGCCAGCCTTCGAAACTTTTCACAGAACCGTACCACTTATATGCCCTGGTTATACACTGTGTAATGAGTTGAATTTATTCAGACTGAAGGGAAAATAAATTGCTCTCAGATGGCACGTAGGACAATGCTATCTTCATGCCAGCGAAGGACCACTCACCATATCACTAGCACGGTGCAAACTGCAACTTTGGAAAGGGTTGTCCTCAACAAAGAAATGAAGGACAGAAATTATTAAAAAGAATACTGCATGGCCCTGAAACTGACCAGAAAGAAAATATCATCCAACAGTAAAAATTGTATCTGAGATGATATAATGCACTGCCTAAAGCTTCTGTTTGCTTATGAGTCTACATTTTCTCTTCCCATTCCTCCCAGTTACATTTCAAACAATGCAGCATTCAGAAGAAAATAAACAAATAAATTGAATAAGGATATAGCTTTCTGAACTACTAAAGATGAGCTAACACTATAGGGATCTTCTCCTCCACTTTCATGCTGGAAATGCATTTTGTGCAGCAGTAGGACCAGCTGTACTCCCTGCTAGGAAAGATCAGGATGACTCTGCTTCACAGTGTGAGCTGTAAGAAGGAACCCTCAGGGACAAATGGTTTTGATCACTGCTGGTCTTTCCCACTGCTGTATTACGTATCGGTTTTGACATCCCATGCAGTATGTTGTGCTCTTAGCGTGTATCCCTTGTGCTTGTTGTTGTAGCCAGAAATAGTTGTTACTCACACTCAGGCTATACAATCCCTTTAAGCAAATCTGGTTTTAAAAAGTTATCAGCAATAAAAAAAGATGCAAAGGAATGTAGACTTCAACTGGGGGCACGTATGGCTATGATTGCGAGGCTGAACACAAACACCAAACAAAACTTTAGATTTATTTATGCTGTTGGTGGTGGTTATTTTGTGTATGACATTTACCATTATTTCCACAGCTTGTCCTCTGCAGTGACCGTTACCTCAACTCCGCGGAACAGGCTAACACGATAAATCCAAGCATTAAGTAGCTGCCCTTAGTAAAAGCAGTTTACCACAATTTTACTGGACCAAAGCCTACGTAAAAACCATTCAGATTTGTGCCACAGACAGATTGAAAATCTCATATTAGAAAGTCTTTCAAGGCTTTCATTTCGTACAGAAAAGGAATGCATGGCACAAATGTCTCAGTCTGATATGCTGAGGTGAAAGGCAGAGCTATTAAGTTACTCAAAAGTTCTTTTAAAACATGCTGTATTTTAAAATCTTTTTATAATCTTCTTTACCATGTATTAACACTCCTGCACAACCAGAATTACCAAGGCTAACAGAAGTGTGTGTTGCAGACAGGGCAGTAAGATGGGCTCTAATGTTTTCTAACTCCTTTAATGAATAATTCTGCAAGTGTGCATTGAGTAACACAGTATATTGTGCTCTCTGGTATAGCTGACCTTGGCATTATCTCTAGGGTGATCAGGAATGAGGTCTGTTTTACATCTCTCCCCAGCCCTTTTCTTCATTTTCTGAGAAATAAGAGACACTGACAGCCTTAAATCAGCAATAATAGTGATAGAGATAATTGAAACACATCCAAGTATTTTACCAATCTCAGAGAAGGCAGGTGCCTTAAGTGGTCTGTGTCCTCATGAAACTAGATCTTCTTCATTATTATTATTATGGAAGGTTCTGAACGTTTTGCTTCCTCTTCCTCACCTCCTCCTGCTATCTGATCCTTAACACCGAGGACATAGTATGTAGCTCTGTCCCTTCTGACAGATTTTAAAGTTTGAAATTGGTTGACATTTCTGTGTCCAAGGCCAAGTACCACTTTGCCTCCTCCCACTCTGTGCAGGTTGATCTATCCCATCACCTGATGTCTGAGTGTCAGGTGCGGCATTGTAGCAGTGTTCACTTTGGATGATCTGGATGACAATGGTACTACTACACCTTAGTACTAAGTATTGCAGAGCGGCTCGGATGCATGAAAATAATCAAAAGCTGGATAGAAAGATCTCTGGAAAGAACTGGTGAATGACTAATACTCCATCACCAGCATAAAAGGTAATACCTAAATGTTACCTTTTAGTGTGACTAAATGCCTTCATGGAACATTCAGAATCTCTATGATACTTAATATACAACCTGTATTATGTGCACTCTGCTGGTTTGTATGTAGTGCAGCAATGGGCGCTTTTAGACTACCATGAAGAAGATCCTGGTAATTGTTGAACTGGCAGAACCTTTTAACTATACCATTGGTTTTGTGTGTTCAGAATATCTGTCTTCTTTGTCTGTGTCTGGTTTTATATGTGCCACACATACATGGGCTTCACCAGAGTTTGATATATACAAAGTAAAATCAAATTGCAAGGTTCTTTTGAAGTAAGCAGTCAAATTTTCAAGTAAGAGAAATACTCAAGGGTGGTACAATAAACTGTTTGGATAAACAGGATTTCTAAAATGTTTTGCTGTCACCAGGAGAGGCATTGTTATCACCTCTGCGCTCCAAGGTGATGTGCTTGTTCTGAACAAAGAATTTTCACAGCCATCATCTGGCTAGCCTAGGAATGCTTATACAGAAACTGTGGTCATGCATTGATGAGGACATCTAAGGATAAGCAGAACCAGATGAAATTCCAAGTTCATTATCTGCAGAACTAATTTGATACAAACATCATCATAGAATGGTTTGGAAGGGACCTTAAAGATAACCTAGTTCCAACCCCCCTGCCATGGGCAGGGACACCTTCCACTAGACCAGGTTACAGATATTTGTACTGGGTTTATGTGGTGGGCTTTGGTAGCCAGGGAGGGGCTACACAGGTGGCTCCTATTAGAAGCTGCTGGAAGCTTCCCTGACGCCAAGGCAGACCCCCCTCTGGCCACAGCTGAGCCCATCAGAGATAGTGGTAGCACCTCTGGGAGAACATGTTTAAGAGGGGAAAAAGCTGTTGGGGATATGGCAGTGGAGAGAGGAGTGGGATGTGAGAGAGACGATCAGGCAGACTCCCAGGTCAGTGCAGAAGGAGGGAAGGAGGTGCCCAGAGCAAAGATTCCCTGGCAACTTGTGGTGCAGATGATGGTGAGGCTGGCTGTGCCCTGCAGCCATGGAGGGTCAGGGGGAGCAGAGACCCCCCCCCCCCGCCCGGGAGCCGGGGGGGGATCGGGGGCGGGGGAGGGGGGAGGCCGGAGGG
>NW_010223975.1:72701-114823 GCF_000690775.1 Eurypyga helias
TGCTGAGTTGCTAGCTGGGCCTTAACCATGACAATATTAAAACAGCTTATTTCAGAATACGATATTATTACTGTTGCTCTACAATTAATCCCAAGCAAAATTAGTATCTGAAATGTGCCTCGCTCAAAGAAACCTGTGAAGCTCTGATTCTGCCAGTCTGTTTTTCATGTGCAAGGTGTTAAGGTCACCTAGTAGTGACCTTAACATACCTAGTAGTTCTCATTCTAGTAGGAGTCTTTCAATTCAAGAAATTGTAAACCTGTATCTTTCCAATTTTAGGTGAGATGGTCAATAGAACACAATATTCGCGTTCTCTTAGGGAGGTCTTTGAAAGCTCAAGTCCAAGAGCAGGAAGGTTTAACTTTCAGCCGCTGTTGTCCATATTGTACCCAAATATTTGTATATGCATGTGTCTCACACATTTATGGGTACTTGTGGCATGTGCAGCTGAATGGCTACAGCTTTTTCCAGGAACTATGGAAAACAATGATGAAAAACCTATTGTTTCTGCATCAACTATTGTGGAATCTCTACAAAGGGGTTGTCACAAAATTATTCCCAGATCATTTTTTATGGCAATGCAAAACAATTCAGACTATAATGTCTATTGTCTGACCCTGTGGCTACTTTGAAAAGGAATTTGCTACATTTCCTAGGCAACCAGGGACAGATTCACCACTCATTTTTATTAAACTTGTTTGCTTTTTGCTTTTTGATAATGATCCAGTTTATACAAACAAATACAGTTACTGCTGGCAACTTTTATTCTTTTTCTGATCCTGGTAAAGTCCAAATATTGAATCCATCCCGTCATAATATCTACCATAACATTAGATTATGTTTTGAATATGAGTCTGACTGTACCGCACACGTAAGTGGCAGAAGACATTTGGTGATGGGCTTGAAAGCCTTTTCCTCCTGAAGCACAAACAGCACCAGTAACAGCCACACTGGTTCTGTACGCTTTTCCTATAAGTGATCCTGATTCCAAACTGGTGGGAGTGAGAATCATTTAAGTTGCGATGACACGTATTAACCCTGTCTCATTGCGTAGCAGCGTGATAACACTTCAGTTTGTGTGTTTCATCCCATCTGCCTTGGCTCTCCAAGGAAAAAGCACTCTCCAGCCTGAAGGTCTCATTCTCCTTAACTTGACTTTAATGTTGTTGCTGTGTTTCCTCACTTCTGTGTCACTTCTTATGCTTCAATATTCCTTTTTTATTCTTCCGGATACCTCTCATGTTCACCCACTGAACGCCTTCCACCAAATGCATTTCTCCTCTGTGACAGATTTTTAGAAAACTGTTTTTAAAAACGTGGGTTGTCTTTTCTACAGAGTTTTCAGACTCTGATAGGAACAGCAAACAAATGCAGCAGTGCCCCATACATCACTCACTGGAAGTGAGAAGTGAACTGAAAAAGGTGATTTTAAATGACACTAAAGCATGGAAGGCTTATCTAATCTTGATCCTGAAAGGCTCTTCATTGAGAAAATGCAGGCATTTAATTAATTGACGTGCTTTTGGTGCCCAGTCTTACAGAAAAAGGAATTAATAAAACAGTATAACTGGTAAATATACGCAGTCTCGAGCAGAGTTTTTTTATGAGATCGCTGCATGTCCACAAGGAAGGTTTGCAGATCTATTGCAGTACAAACAGAAATGAAGAGGCGTAAGTGAGCTGCATTTTGAAAGTTAACTTTTTGTTAAAATTCTGTTTGGTAATATGGGTGATGACTACACACAAAACACATACCATGTCATTTATATATACCTAATATACACATTTAAGTATAATGAAAATGCAAGTCGTGTGTGCTTGCATGTACACGTAAACACGTGCGCACAAATGCAAATTAAAACAGATTAACTCTTCCAAATGCTGTTCGTGGTTGTAATTCTGCTCCTGCCAGAGCCCACAGGAAGTTGGGGTCTGATACATAAAGACGCCTGTGGAGATTCCCATCTCTCCAAACCGCTCAATTTGTTTAGTGTTTTCCTTCCGAGTGTCATGTGTGGAGGAGGATATCCTTCTTGCTGCTTTCTAATCCTGGGCAGTGGAAGCCTCTCTCTGTTGCTCAGTGATCTCTAAAGGTGGCCAACTTGTAAGGAAAATTCTCCTCTGGAGAAAAGCAATTACAGTAACTGTAACTGGGGTTGCAGTTCAGCTGGCCTTTCTCATAAATCTAGTTTTCTGTCAGCTAGACGGGTGACTGCGTGGTAAACTTGCACTTTGCTGCTCTCATTAAATAAAACTTGGATTAAAGGGATTTAGTGCTTTTGCTGGTTTTGCATGGTGCTGGTTTCCTTTTATTTCCTGCCTTAACAAATGATGTATTTAACCCGAACTTTGAAATAGTGTCCTCTGCAGTAACCATGCCCTGTCCTTCCTTATAGCCAGATCTCATTCCCACATCTTTTCATCCATGCCTACGAAAAGACGACATCACTAATGAGCTCTGTTCAGACCCAACGAGTCTGAAGGGACTGACAGATGAGGTCTGGTGGGTATAGCTCTGGGCGGTAAGATGCTGCTGCTTCTGGGCTATCAGCTTGGCCTCCTGCCCGACATGACAACCCAGTGCTGACGCGGCGGAATGCAGTATTTTAGGAACGTGTCTTTGAGACACGGGCTCTCTGCAGCACCCTGAAGACTGATGGGGATTGCTCTTGCAATGCACCCCACCCCTTAGCGAGGGCCGGTGGCCCCTGCGGCCTGCGACGCTGCTGTGATGGCGGGGCGTGGGCCTGAGAACGGGGGAGGGCTGACTGCGTGCCCAGACAGGGGTGCTGCCTCCTGGGGTCCAGCCTCCAAGGCTTCTCCCAGGACATGTGTGTCATTGTGGCTGAGCAGCCCCAGCACTGTGCACTCTGTGATTTAGCTCATTTCCCTTTTCCATGTTTTCAGCACTGTGTTTTGGCTCACGAAGAGCTGCAGCTAGTGTTCCCGTTAGCTACACAGGTATAACGCAAGGCGGTGTTCAGCCATGTGTAAAGCAGCGTCTGTTTTCCTTCACATGCCTTAATCTGATCCTTGACCTCATTACCCATTCTTTTTTGTGCGCTGTAATCTCTTGCAGACAGTGAGGCTTGAGAGGGCTTAACTTGAGACTGCGCACACCGGGAGAAGGGAGGTGGCAATGATGGAGGGAAGAGTCAAAGCCACCGTCACAAAACACTTGCCCTGTCATCGGTAGGGTGAGGTGGAGCTCCTAACTACCCTGTGACTCCAGAGACCTGCCCTGTGTGTCCAGGTGGCACAGGGATGGATACGGTGCCTCCCACCGCACCAGAACAACGCAGTCTCTCCAAAACCTAGCACGTCTTTCCCTCTGTTCTGCCTCGCACCGCCCTGGTGCCGCAGTGCTCGCGGGCTGGAGGGCAGCGCTGGCCCGGCTTTGCTGAGCGGCTCTGCCCGGAGTGCCCCTGCTCTGTCTCCACCCCTTGGGTTGCTGAAGCAGCTTGTTCCCACTGCCCTGTGCTCTAGCAGGAAGGACACTACAAAGATTTCCATCTATTCTCTAGCATTTAATAGCTTAGAGATTTTCAAAGGCTTTGCCTTCTTGTCTGTGTGTGTAGTTTTTCAGTGGTTTGGGGCCTGGTTTTCTTTGCTTTTGCTGAGATGTTCAGATTGCAGCTCCCAGAGCTGGGGTTTCCTGCACATGCCACCTCCTCCAGCCCTTCATCTTTTCAGGTCTGTTTTCTGGTCCCTCAGATAAGGGAGGGCAAGGGGGAAGGAAGGAATGGGAGCAATAGTTCTGATAGCTGTTGTAATAGCTTTGTGCGCCGAGCAAGGAATGCAATGTGATTTTTGGAGGGATTTATAAACAAGTTTGGAAGCCACAGAGGGAGTATGTTCTTACCCTCAAGGCACATATGCATACTCATTAACGTTAATGGAAGCTGCAAGCACTGAACAGAAAATAGACCATGCAGTGGTAAAAGACACAGAGATCTAGTTACCCGCTTGGGAATTGCACTATGCCCAAGACTTGGTAGCTGGTACTTTAGCTGTGTTGTGCTAGTCTATCTGGTGTGCTTAGTGTCTTTTTATTTTTTCTTTTTAATTTAACAAAGTTGCTTTATATACTCCTCCTCTCTCCTTGCACATTAGGCTGTTGCTCATTTGCTGAGAGAAACTGCACCTGCGTAAAAGAGCACAAAATTACATGTGCAGCCCCCCTGCAGTACGGATATCTCTCTGCTCTCGAGAGTGATGGAAGATGTGATGTTCTTGATAATGGAAAAGCCTTAATAATGTGAGTTCAGGGAGCATTGTGCTGATTTACCAGATTGGCTGCGAAGGCAGATAGTCCAGGAGGAGGCTGCCTGCCCTCAGCTGAGTCGAGTAAGCCCTGCTAAATAAAAAAGGCTTTTCTGCACTGGTACCCCAGTGCTCCAGGGCTCAGGGGAGTTTATAAACCTGATTGCAACCCCAGGCCCAAACTGCACTTGGGAATTCATACCATCCTGCCCCACAGTTCGCAAACCATCAAAGACCTCAAAGCGGTGTTGGGTATAATACTGACATGATGAGTGGGAGTCTTTCCCGAGGCTCCTGTCACCCTGAGGTCTGCTGATTGTGTATGGGCACGTCCCCAGATGTGCCAAGGCAAGGAAATGTGAGCCACTTACTCATGCAGTCAGATGGGATCTAGGAGAGAGTATTAGCGCAGGTTGTGCAACACATAAAGTCACTAGGCTGCTTTTAGGGCCAGCCCAGCCCTGGAAGTACTTCAACTGTTTTTTTGAGAAGTCTGAATCAATTACCTTTACCAGAAAGTTAAGTGTTGCATCAGTGAAGAGCATCTCTGAAGAAAGCTATCGTGTGGGTTCTCTTGTCCACTGCATGGTTAATTTGCAACCTCGATAGACAGCCCTTACGTAACTGGAAGGTTATAGTGTCAATAAACCCATTCTTATTGTAAGGTCACTGCATGTCAAGCCTGGAATGCTTCTAGAAAAAAAATGTAAAAGTTGTCCTGTTTGTGACTGTATTTCATTTTCTATTTTGTTTAGACCTCAGGGAACCATAATAGTGGGCCTTCTCAGCATTTCCACCTGTGAGCTGAAATACTATGAAACACTAGGTTCTGGCATTATTTTACATCACCGAATGACTCTGAAATCAGGTCCAGGAGAGGGGGTGAGGAGAAATCTAAGTAATTCTCCTGCTTCATTTTGACAGTCCTTCAGAATGTGTTAAGTAAAACAAAATGCCCATGAAACTACAAAAATCACGATTTTGGAATACTTGTACTACACTTCTCTTTTCCATACTATCTGTAGCATTTTCTGTTAAAGACATTGTGGACAAAAGAGTAAGGGCTTGAGCAAAAGTCCCTGTTTGCTCTCAGAGCTGGTCTGTGATAATAGAGATGTCTGGCAAAAGTCATTTGGAATTAAAGGAAAAAACACGAAACGGATGCACTTTTTATTCCACAGCAGATACATTGCATTTCCACCTCTTCATCTTACCTTATTTTTAACCGTTGTCCTAATTCTGCTCCCACTTAAACAACAAAATTAGACAAATCCTTATGGAGTGAAGCATGACTAAGCTCTCAAAGCATTTCCTGCCACGAGGCTGATGCTGGGAGGACCAAGCATCCTCACTCACATCAGCTTACCAGGAATGCACAGTGCTTAGCAGAATCATGTCTCAAGACATTTAAGTGTGGCTCCAGGTGAGATCCTGTCACGGCTATCCTCTGTGTCATTGGCAATTTCTTTCTAATGACTGTTAGGATATAGTAGTCCTGGTCGGTGCACTGCTTTGCTGCCTTCATCTCTTCCACTTGGCTTAATACTGGATGACATCAAGCAACATATGCCCAACGTGATACAACTGTGTTGGGCACTTCACACTTTTCAATTTCTAGCCACGCAAAGAGTGCCGTGCGAGGATAACGTGCACCACAGTGACAACAAAACAGAGCACAGCTTCCTTTTTGCAATGCCATCAGCTTGTCTGGAGGTCACAGTGTACCAGCAAGGGCTTTTCATGGAGGCACAAGGGGAAAAAAAAGCCAAGCACACACAAATTTCTGTGTTAATTTTAGTGGCCATAACTTTGAACTGCTGGCATGTCAAAAAAGAATTACACCACCCAAATTCCAGTATGATTTGCAGCTCCTTGCTGGTTCAGGGTGCAGGGAGGCTTAGATATGGGAAGTAAAAGCCTGGAGCATGGTGTACTTTACATCATCAAGTGGCAGAGCTCAATATTATAAGCTATGGTCAAGGGAGGGGATTCACCCTCTCTACTCTGCTCTCGTGAGACCCCACCTGGAGTTTTGCATCCAGCCCCAGGGCCCTCAACATCAGAAGGATATCGACTGGTTGGAGCGAGTCCAGAGGAGGCCATGAAGATGCTCCGAGGGCTGGAGCACCTCTGCTATGGAGACAGGCTGGGAGAGTTGGGGCTCTTCAGCCTGGAGAAGAGAAGGCTCCAGGGAGATGTTATAGCACTTTCCAGTGCCTGAAGGGGCTGAAAGGAAGCTGGGGGGGACTTTTTACAAGGGCCTGTAGTGACAGGACAAGGGGTAACGGGTTTAAATTAAAAGTGGGGAGGTTTAGATTGGATATCAGGAAGAAGTTCTTCCCGGAGAGGGTGGGGAGGCACTGGGACAGGTTGCCCAGAGAAGCTGTGGATGCCCCATCCCTGGAAGTGTCCAAGGCCAGGCTGGATGAGGCTTGGAGCAACCTGGTCTAGTGGGAGGTGGCCCCTGCCCATGGCAGGGGGGTTGGAACTGGATGGTCTTTAAGGCCCTTTCCAACCAAAGCCATTCTATGATTAATTTCCAGTGTGTTGGTATAATATTTGCCATTGCTTCAATTATTTCTCCGAGATAAACATGAATCATACTCTGCCTTCAAACGCACACCAGCTTCCATGTAACAACTGAATAATTCTAGGTCCTGTTATCCTTAGCAGTAAAACAAAACCGGTACTGCAAGTAGAGGATTCTTTGAGCATAAACGTGCCTGGACATACTCAACTCTGTGTTGGGAGCCATATAGCCTTTAGGTTGTTGGCCTTAACAGTGCTTTGTGGATGAAAAATATTCCTGGAATTTTCCTCTCCATGCAGGACTGCAAAGGAGGCTTTCTCCTGTTTCCTCTTGGTGAAATACTGAAGGATGGTTTGGCCATGAGTCTTGCCTTCCGGTCACTGTGATGATGCCACAAGCCTCCCCATTTGGGAAAGTTTTAATCGAGTTAATTTTTTTGCTTATGACAATGGAAGTCTCGATATTTTGATTTTTGTGAATAAGATGGTAAGTAACCCTTTGATTAAAAGGAAAAAACCCACCACAACCAGAAAAGTAAACACATAGATGCGCACCAAGCACAACCTTGAAGCTATACCACTAGTGTGGATTCAAAAACTTGATAGTATGTCTAGCCTCTTTATTTTCTTAAATAAGAAGTTTCATAAAACAAAAACATAGAAGCCCGAGGTATTCTCTGGTTCTGAATTATTTGAATTTTCTGTTAAAAATGAGATTATTTTTACAGCTGTTTTGGATAACTATCTGCAGTGATTAATTGCCGTAAGATCCCAGTCCTGCAAATACATGCTTGCATATGGGTAAGTGGTATGCTGAATGAAGACCTCTGCAAATAATACTGTCTCCCTGTGGTGTCAGTGGAGGAACAGGGCTCTTCACTGCTCTGCCACTGGATTAGGTGACCTTGAGCATTTCACCTGGCTCTGCAGTGCCCCAGATTCCTCTTTTGTGCAATTGAGATAGTGATGAGGGTTTTGTTTTTTGAGGCAGTTTGCAATCAAGTTATGATCAGAGTATTTCTGCTCACAATCAACACTTGGACCAATGGGACATGTGTGAGTGTTTTTGTAAACAGCACTGTAGATAAAGGCTTTGAGCAGAGACAGGAATATGTGAAAATGATTGTCCGTGCTTAATGTGAAATGCCACACATCTGTCAGGGTTTCATTTGTGAACCCAAGGCAGTCACTGTGGAAACGAGGACCTCAAGCTGCCTCTCAGCATAGGAACTGCTCAAGTTCCCTTTCCCAACCTCCTGTTGCTATCGCTGATGCTGCAGGGTATGAATAAGGATGGCAAAATCTGGGCTGCGATTATGGTCCAGCTCCGTGAAATTCTGAATGTCATGGGTTTACAGTTCAGACAGTCCCAGGAGATGGTAGGTGACAACCCCCCTCTGAGCTTAGTCTGTTCTTGGCTGTCCTGTACCAGAGGATGTGCCACAGGGGTATGGGTGAATTCCTCGGAAGATCTTTGCTTCTGAGCAACAGCAAAACAAAGCAGGCTGTAAACACTGGGTTATAGCAATAACTTCTGGTTTCCTGTGGTGGGGCAACTGCTCAAAGAGGGAGTGCATCCCCATGTCCTAGTGACAGAGGGAGTAGATGCTAGTGCAGTCTTGGGGAACTACAATGGCTGCAAGATAGGATGAAAAAAAACATTTCTTGCAATGAAAAGTTGCTTGGCGAAGGAAAAGATGAGATATGTTATCTCAGATAATGTAACTGGGATAACAGTTTCAGCAGTCACTGGCTTTTCAGTGGCAAACCCAGCGTTGGCTTGTCCCCACACCCATGCCATTGTGTTCTGCACTTAGGTGAACCATTAGGGCTGGCCTAGGGGCTGTGCTGTAAGGTTGGATGGGTCCAGATTATAAGTAAATGGGTAGGAGAAGGGAAAAATGGAAGGAAAAGAGAAAAAGGGGAAGAGGAGGGGAGTGCTCTGCTTGCTCATTGCAAACACAGTGTAGAAGAGACTGTGGGAAATAACACAATTCATTCATGTAAAGAGCTTTTGGGAGCAAAGGATGATCTTGGCTCTTTCTGTCCAGTCATACTCTGGCAGTTGTTGCCTGCTTCTTCCCTTAGATATTGGCTAAGATCTTTCAGGCTGTGATACTGCTCCTGCTTTAATTGCTTTTCATTTTCCTCAGCTTTCCAAACATTTTTGTTAGAGTGCTCTACTTTTCCTCATTGTTCCATTTTCTGTCTTCTGCTTCTTGGTCTTTCTTCTCTTTTTTGCAGGGTGCTAGATTTTATTCAAGTCTTTTTCTTGTTTCCATTAGTTGTTTCTGTGAGCTTAACTGAACAGGTTCTGTAGTCATGGGTGAGGTAGCAACAACTTCTGGCAGCAATTCTCCTGTTCCTTCTCACACTCCATCTTTGTCTTTTCACCCTCTGTCTCACTTTTCAGGTAGCACAATGAGGTTAAGCCTGGCATTTGAAACAGGACAGGGCTCTCCCAAAGATTGTCTGGAACTGAATACAACACTGCCAAAATGGTACTGTACACTGCAGCCATACCAGGTGAACTTACGGTGATCAGGAGTGGCTGCATGGCCTTTGCAGATCGACATTATTACAGACTCTCCTAGTTTTCCTAGAGCACTCTGCAAATAAATGCAAGATGAAGTGATAGAGGCCAAGCGCACAGAGAATCTCTGGGTGGGAGGAAGCTGATAAAGTGCAGCTTGCCTGTGACTTCATCAACAAGTTGTTTAGAGTTGAGGAGGAGAGAGGAGTCACTCATATGGAGATGGAAGAAGGATGAATAGCTGTGAGGCTCTTTTCCTAAAGCTGATTACAGTGGGCATCTCGGTAACGCTCAGCCTCTGACCACAGAGGTGTTCCATCTCTAGGTACTGCTGCCTGCCTGTGAGCTGCTCTGACAATGCTCTGTCCACTTCAGCTCTCGTCATACTCACCCAAAAGATGCTCAGTGACAACCTGCAGGAACTGCAGGGTCACCATGTGTCCTCTTGGCAGAGGCAAGAGTGTCCCTCGAGATGAGCTCTTGTTCGCTGGGGTTCGTTTGCTTTCTCGACGCGGCTGCTGCGGTGATGCGTTTGACCCCCATGACCAACCCTGTGCCTTGCTTTGACGTGTGAGCTCCACGGCGGAAAAGCCTGCCAGACCTGTCACTCAGTAGCAGCGAGAGGCTTTTGACACAGCGTCCTCAAGGAAGAGAATTGTACAAAGCCCACACCATTTCTGGGGGAGAGGAGGTTAGTGAAACCTCTTGGTTCCTTGTCGCTGGTGGGAGATACTGAGCAGCACTTGGCGGGGCTGCCATGCCTCTGGAATAGTTGGACAGGATGCATGTCATGTGGGAGTCCCTGAGAGGTCAGCATCATGCACAGTGTAACCTCCGTGGGTCTGCCAGCTTGATTTAAGGGGTTGCAATTATTTTAGGAGCTTGGCAAACAGTTTGCTACTTATGTAAGCAAATAATGGATTTGACCTACTTATTGCATCTGTGAGTAGAAGATGGGATCTAAAAAATGAAGTCTCATATCTCTGGAGAAATGATTCAAGTCTTTGCATATAGTCACCGCTAGTGTTCTGGACAGGGTGTTTGGGAACCAAAGCAACAATTAATTCAAGTGAGCAAATCCAGACTTTTTTCCTAGACAAATGAAGTAGGTGAGCTACATTTACTGTTTCATTAATCATTTGCTCCATTTCCTTCTTTCATGTTTCCCTGTAAATCATTTGAGAGGCCACTGTTTGGGTGCAGGCACTGGATTTAGACCTCTCCCAGAGCCAGGAACTCTGCAGAGATCAGTCTCATTCGGTGTCTCTATGAGTGCCAGGTCAGAAAGCCTCTCTGCCATACCTTCTCCAGGAAGTTCAGGAAAGTCCAGCAGGTGATTTCCCACATCATCTCCCTCAGCTACAATAGCCAGTAATCAATAGCAGTGTTGTTCTGTGAAGCCAGGAGTTGCATTCAGACTGGAGTGTGCCTTTGTTTACGTGAGCATTGCCAAGTGATATCAGAGAGGCCTTCGGTGCCCTTTGAGCAGCGGATGATACATGAATGAATAAGCAGCTCAGCCCTCAAAGGCTTACTGCTATCATAGTGTCCACGACATACCAAGCTCATATGACACAGGTGTGTAAGGCATGTGTCGGTGGGACTCAGCTCGTCGCACATACCCAGAAGCATCCTTTTCGGAGCAGAAGTGAGATCTTTTCTTTCTGGAGGTCAACAGAGATGCTGCTGCATTTGCAGTCGGCATGCAGCACGGCCTGTAGAAACTCGGGCAGGCAAAATGCAGAGCCCCACCACCTTCTGTGTGATATTCTGGGGAGGTGAGAGGGGTAGCTGCCGAGAGAGAGAGGGGGCAGCTGGCGCAGGATGTCAGCTACAGGAGAACCGGGCTCTAATAGCTGCACCGCAATGAAGACGCGGGTTGGGGGGTGGCGGGGGCTGACGTCGCCCATCATTCTCCGTGCGAAATGCAGTCAGTTTGTGGGAAGCTGTAAGAATAGAGCCATGACAGTTAATTTACAGTAAAAAAGTGAAAGCTGTTCAAGTTTCATGTCCAAGATCACAGTCAAGATACCATAAATGTTGCTTTAAAACCAAAGGGCTTTATTCATGATCTGTGGCCGTTTTCCGTACTCTGTTGTGACCCCGTTTAACTCTTCCGTGCTCCAGCTCTGTGTAGGTTCCCGCAGCAGAGCACTACAGCCACCCACAAAGAAGCACATATGCCTTGAAAATTAATTTCTCTGCAAGCATGATTCAGTAGTTCTATTTGCACACTCTTATGTAACTCATCTAATGATGCTTGCGATATGATCCTTGATAAATTCCTGTGCCAGTTGCCTTCCTATATCTAGAATTCCTTCAGATTATATACAGTTATGGATTTTTTTATTGCTAGTGTTGCACTGGCGATAAAATCTGTTTCACTTTTGCAGACTGCAGGCTATTTGAAACCGAAGAAACCAGCGCTTCAGCAATAATGGTTGCATGTGTGGGCAGCGTGAGGATCTTTTATGCAGATTCCCACTTCCACAGTAATCCTCCCACCTTTCCCTCCTCAGAGCCTGCTTCCACTGGAACTGATGTAACTTACAGCCCCACAGTGCCACAGATCCTGGCCCCTTGCATTCGGGTGTATTAGTTCACGGATATTTTTCTAAATGGATGCTCAGAAATCATTGCAATCTAAAGTTGCTGTGAGATTTTTTGTTTGCCTTCATTTGCACTCAGTTCATCAGTTTTCCTGTAAAAAGAGGATGATTCAAACTGACTTTTCTTACCCAAAACCTTTCTTTCTCTACCTTTCCAGGTCTGTGCCGACTGACAATAACTTTCAGCTTCAGTGAATAGTACAGAAAAGCTTGATTGCAAATAATTTGTAATTATTTCTCAAACTATCTCTTTTCTTTTTTTCTTTGCCTATTCAACGTTATCTGGAAAAATCAGGGACATCAATTACTCATTCTTTAAAAGAACTAGGATGTGAAGTTCAAAATACATGAAAGCACAAGGCTGGGCATTCAGAAGGAAGCTTAGTCACTTTGTAATTTTCTGAAAGCTTTTGGAGACCTTTTCACGGTGGGAAAGGGTAATAAGCAGAGCCCAGTGTGTCAGGCGGGTGCACAGAGAAGAGGAGGGCTATGAAGGAGAAAAGCTGGGAGTCAGTCTGCCCTGCTCTTTGGGGAGGGACTCTCTTCGGCATGCTGATACTCCCAAGTTTTTGAAATGTCAGGGCATCACTGGGTCTGTCCTCGTCTTGCTAATGCAGAGCAAAGGCCCTGCAGCCCCCGCCGTGCTGAGAGGAGGCTCTGGCAGCAGGGCAGCCAGAGCAGTAGGCTGGCTCTTGTGAAGCCCAGGCAGGTGAGGCTACCTCGGCATATACAGCGAGTAAGGAGCCGTGGTGTTGGGGCCAAAAATTCCATTTTGTGAGCCAGACACACAGCCCTAAACTGAATCTGGCAGCAGCATGTCTTCAGTCACGGTGCCTATCGGTTGCAGAAGTTGTATTTTTGGATGAACGCAGAACTGCATTGAACTGCAGGGCCCAATTCTGCTCCCTGCTGTACCGGTGTTTAACTCTGGAATATCACTACTGAAGCCACTGGGTTTCCACCACTTTGAATTACAGCAGAAATCAATCATTTTAAAAGCTGAAAGAAGTTGTAGCCAAACTAAAGGGACCTGAATACTTCTGAAGTCTCCTTAATCATAGCCTTGAGCCGTCTGAGTAGCACGTCAGTATTATTTTATGACACTGTCTTTTAGTCCTTTCATTTTCAGTATAGTTTTGTCCTCTCTAAATGTCCAAATAATTTCCAGTAAGAGCTAATAGATTCAGGAGGGGGAAGAAATATGTACCACATTAAATCATTGTGCTGAACCCACCTATTGCTTGCAAAGCTGTTTCAATGAATCAGATGGTTCTTTCATTCCTTCCGTGTTCCTTTCCTCTTTGCTTTTACCGACTAGCATCCTTTACAAAAGGAAAAAGTAACCTGCAGGGAAAGGACTTGTGTCCAGGAGGACACTGTTGTTTTGAAAGCCGGGCTTTTTTCGCGACAGAGAGAGGTTCTCTGATGTTATTTCAACCTAGTGATGGTTTCCATAGTCATTCACTAAGATGCAGCTTTGTGTGTGTGGTTTATAGCTCTTTACACAGTAGGAATATTTGCCTTCAAATGTTTTTTGGAGAAGAAAAGGTGCATGTTCAACCCTCCATGTCTCCAATAGATAATGTTTAAATTTGCTTTTGTTTTCTACTGTTGCTTTCCAGTGTTGGGAACCACTCTGCAAGGATTCATATAAACAAATAAATTAAAATAAAAACCTTGTGTAAAATTCTTTGGAGCCTAAACTAGCAAAAGGTAGATGGTGAACAGAGGCACTGAGGGATAAAATGACAGGCGAGGCCCTGTGGCCTGTGACAAAGAGATGAATTAAACTCAGGTCTCCTGAGTGCCGATCTTTTGCACAGTTCAGAGGATTGTGCCTTTTTAAATTCAGTTTCACTAAGAATATTCAAACTTCATCTACAGAGATAATGAAATCCAACCCAATATAGGCACTGGTGCACAAATGCACTGAAGGTCATAAGCAACTTCGAACAAGCAGTTCATTTCATTAAAGCCAGTGGGGTTAGTCATGGCTTTGAACTTACACACATATATATAGGTTCTGTGCCACCCTAGAACTGCATTTTCTCTGTTGGATTATGTGATATAAATCACAATCTGTGCATCTTTGATTCAGAATCCACTGCATTCAGTGTTTAATTAAAGAAATTCTATTTCCTTTCACTCCTGGAGGCTCTTTTTGATAGAAGCACCCCTCAAAATGCAGCAAGATTAATTCCATTTGCATTTAAAGTAACATTTTTAAGAATTTTAAAAATTTTTAGGCCCCAAATCACTCCTTCATTTAGAAAGAAATTGAACACTTTAGTCTCTTGTACAAATTGAAAGGGAGGGATTTTCCTGTTACATGTATTTTTATTCTGTTTGTTATGGTGAACAGCACGACAAATCAGCTTGGTCTCTGAACTGCAAAAGCTGGTAAACATCCAAAGGACAACAGAAAATGACAAAATTCATTTTAGTTTATAGAAATTTTCACTCATTCCTTATACAGCGAGCAAATAATAAAACTCAGTCTGATAATATTTTCATATTTCAGTCTCTCCATATAGAGTAAAAAAAATGCTTCTGAAGGATAAGATGACCAGGAGCACTCTGTATTTCCAAAATTAACTACGAAAGGCAGATTATCTGGGCATGTCTGAAAGCTATGGGTAACCTTTGCGCTACAAATATCTCATTTCAGAAATGTCATATTCAGCAGGGCTTCCGTAAGGCTATTTTGAGCACTGTGCTGCTTGCTTCTAGATGAGAACTGAAGTTTTTACTGCCTGCATGTTTTGTTTCACTCGCAGTTTATTAGAGCTAGATAATTGCTCAGTAGTAGGATGCTATTAAGCACGGAGGGTTCCTGCCCAAGCAGCGTAAACTCAATGAAGTCCAGTGTTGTTCGCAAGGATCACCGTGCCTCCAGGTTATCAGCGGTGGTAGATTGAGTGGTTCTGATGCAAAAACAAAGCCCTTAGCATAGCACCCCGAGCTCTCACTGCCAGAGTATCCCCTCTGAGGACAGAGGGCCATGTAGCCATCACCCAGCAGCCTTCAGATCACCCCTGGTCTGCTCGAACTCCCCCCTGGCCCAGCAGTCTCTTGTGTCCGTGTGTATTTGTCATAGAAGCACTCACAGAGCTTTGTGGCGCACTTGGATGTAGCTGTTAAGGGAATGTGCACCTGGCAGGGAGAGAAGCCCTCACTCTTCTGTTGAGCTTTGGATCGGGCCCCGTGTGCTCTGACATACCCGTGGCAGCGACTCAAGGCAAGTTACTGGCTACAGTTGCACTAAGGAAATAGTAATCCATGTTGAAAAGCACTTAATTACTCCATGTTTGGAGCAGACAACGCGGCAGTATGTGTATCACCAATATGTCAGCATGGTTTGCTTTTCATAGGAGTTTATGTTCCCAGCAGGCACCGAATGCTTTTTCTGCCTGATAAATGTCAAGTACTTTAAGCAATCTTGCCTGTTCCTCTCTGGAGATTGCCAAATAATCTCCTTTCATTGGCTATGGGATCGTGCCAGGGCTTTGGCATTCATGAACATTTATCCCTGCCAAATGTTGGTAACACAGGAACTGTACAAACACTCCCTGCTCCTTTCATTAGCTTTGCACAGCCCTGTTCAGTTGCAGGATTCCCGGTGTTTGTTTCTTTTCTCTGTTATTCTGGGCTGGAGCAGGAGTTTATGATCTGTATTCCATTATCGGGCGTGCCATAGAGTTCAACCCTTGCAATGGAGATGTGTTTCAGAGTAGAAACCTTTGGTAAATAAACATGATAAGCATCCTGCATCACAGCCTTCTGAAAGCTAATTCAGTTTGCCTCCCAAATGCGTCGCTGCGGCTGAGGGGAGGTCCCAGTAGGTGTTGAACAGTTCCGCTGTTCCCAGTCACAATAAAAAGGTTCCCTTGCTATTTACCCTATCCATTTACCTGTGTATTTTCTCTACGAAGTCTTACAGCAGCAAATGTTCCTGCTCCGTGTAGCGTACAGGTGGTACCTCTATTCCTTTATAAGGTTTATAAAAATATTTAAATCATTTAGTTTTCAATTTTAGTTTGAAAATCCAGTTTGTCAAGGAGGGAAAAAGATCTCGGTAACATACCGCCTCCTGGAAATAGATGCTTTAACAAAATAAACTGCGGCTGAGGAAAAAAATGCTTTTAACAGCAAATGGAAAGTAAATCTTTCACCTTGTCATATTTACCCTGTGTATCATACAGCAAGGCTGGGTCATTTGACCTTTTTGTTGATAATGTCACCAAGATATTTTAGGCTAATGCTACATATCACGCAAAGGCAGATGAGAATGTCGTGTGCATGACTGCAGTACTTAATTTCAACCCATGCAAAAATATTTTACAAGAATGGATGGCAGGATGTCAATCATTTTTCCATGGCATTTCTCATTTCCTTGACTGTAACGTAATAACTTGTGAATGTTGTATATGCAAACCCCAACACCTAAGGACAGGTCTAGGCCACATGGCAGAACCTCATCAGATGGATAAAAACTGTGAAAATGGAAGGAAGGAAGAGGCAAAAGATGTTATTTCTAACTATTTGTTTGAAAACAGGGTATTCTTAATCACTTTTAGCTATTTTCAGGTAAAAATATCAGTTAACGCTAGCCTTGAATGACCTCCAGCACAAGAGCATCTTTTGATTACATTGTGCGTCATTAACATCTCTCCAGATGAAGAGGGGGAAGCATGGGGATATAGCTGCGAGACAGAGCATGTTCTCAGGGTGACACTCGTGGCACAGGGGACGTAGAAGACAGCATAGGAAGCAGGAGTCTGAGGAAGGCAGAGGAGCCGGGAGCATTGGCATCTCAGGTATCCATGGTAGCATGATGCACAGGGAACTGAAGACTGCGAGAAGCCTCTGTACACAAACCCCAGAATTTTCAAATACAGCAAAGTCTGTAATCCTTCAGCCAGCCTAGAGTTCAGGTCCTGGGCAACATGTTCAGAAATGATCAGGCAGTCTGTGCCTGTCTTTTTATTTTAATAACACCAAACTTAGGAAGACTGCTTTTGCCAGGATTGTAAATCAGATTAACAGAGGCATGGAGAGAGCATTGAGACCAAGTTTGTGTCGGTAGAATGTATATGAACATAATATACAAATAACAGACAAAATAGAAGGGAAATGGTGATTTAGCTGGAAGCACGGCAAGAAAAATCTGCTAGTATTGTCAAATACATCAAGCATAATATTTTCTGCAAAGCCCAAATGATTCTGGTAGCCTACATCTCATTCCCAAAAGTCTATCCTAATACATTCAAGAAAATTAATTTGGGTTAATTAAAAAGACAAATTTAAAGTGCATTAGGATATATCCACATAGTGAAAAACTATCAAGCTACCAAATGCTCTTATCCGTGGTAGCTTTTGCATGTCCCTAGCCTGCTGCAAAGTGAAACATATTAATTGGAACCGTCACGAAAGCATAGTATCTTTTTTTGATTTTTTTTTTTTTTTTTTAAATTCTGGCAAGATTTCCTTTTTTTTTTTCTTTTGGCTTTGTTGTACCTTAGTAATCCGTTAACCTTAAATGCTGTCAATGAAGAGTGGTCTCATTGCTTCATATATGTGCACACGAATACATCCACGGGTCCTTATTCCTTAACAAAATTGGAATCTTGTTTAACATCTGCCTTTATTGCTATGCCTTGTAAGAACTGGAGAAAGGTGGGTTACTTAGCAGATCAAAGCGGGGGTGACAAAGTGATAACACTATGTTTGGATGCTCCTCTGCTACTGACCAAATCACGTTAGTGAGATGCCGTAACGCAGGCATCTTCCAGCCCTCCGGCGGCATCCTCGAAAACTGGCAAAATACTGCTTTTCAGCTGGCAGAGTCATGCCTTGCTTCTGGCTTTGGCGATATGTTTGAGGCTGTTTTTAAACGAGAGGTTTTTAACTCCAAGAGCACTGCCTGCTTGGTTTAATGTTAGAAATTTGCTGTCTGTTTTCTGATGGGTCTGCAGAACGCCTGGAAATTTCTCTGGGCGCCGAGTCTGCCGTGGCAGGTCTGCAGCTGTGCAGGGCAAGGAGCAGCACATTTTGGTCAGAGAGGAAAGCTGCCATTCTATGCCGGCCTGTAGTGTAGAATTTGGTTTCAACTGGAAAACTCAGCAATGAGGTATCAAGGCTTTCCGTGCAAAAACTATTTACCCTACAGGAATATAAAATAGGTTTATTGATTGTGGTAGATTTTGATTCTGAATAAGTTGGTTGAGTGTGCTTAGGATAAAAACTGACTTCACCCAAACATTTAAAGAGACATTAACCCCAACATTTAATGAGATGTTCTATTAACTATTTGCTCAAAGTGAGCAAAAACACAATTTACACTTTCTCTACTGTTCAGTTTATACAGAATAATTTCTAAGAAACCCTTGACCTCTCATTTCAAATGAATTTCATCACAATGATTTGATCGATAACTTCAAAGACAAAATGGTCTCTTGTTTCTAGAAGTAACCTGTTTGGGAAGGATCTGAATCTGTGAGATATTTGATTTCCCAGGTAAATTATTAGGATTAACCCTGTGGCAGATTTTACAGTATTTGTATGTTTTCTTTCTCAGTCAGTGTTGGGCGAATTGTACTTTATGCAGAAGCTTCTATAAATAAAAAGGTCTCGATTCATGAGTGTGTCACTGCAGTTACATCACTGTCATTCCAGTATGAATGTCCGGGATCTAAACTGTTCTCTTGCAGCCATAAGGAGTTCATTTGGATACTTAGCGTTATGCCTTTGGCAACAGTTTGGGTCTTTAGAATCCCACAGTGATATTTGAAAAGCATAATATTTAAAAATGGGAAGTATCTTGTCCAAAGAGTTTGGGAGAGTACAAATGTCTCGGAGGAAGGGAAGTGCTGGCTAGCTGCTTAATAATGGAGTGTCAGCGCATTCTGGGGGAAGATTCGGAGTGTTTTGAATAGGGCATTGCTTTTTGTAGCATTCTATTGATGTAACACCAGAGAAAACCAGCAACAAGATGGTCACAGGAAAGCCATCCCAGAATTATGACACTGTAACAGAGATCCTATGGTCGACTGTGTTACGTGCTTCTGATGAATTTATATTTTGTTCTGTTTTCAGTGTCAGCCAAACCAAGACCTCACAGCGATGAATACACAAAGAAGATTCCACCTCCTAAGCCGAAACGAAATCCAAACACTCAGCTAAGCACATCTTTTGACGAAACGTATATCAAAAAGCATGGCCCTATGAAAACCACACTCACTAGGGATGCCTCTTTATCCCAGGTCAGCAGCCCTGCCCCAGACACAGAGGAAGAAGAGCCTGTTTATATTGAAATGGTTGGGAATATTCTCAGAGACTTCAAAAAAGACGAGGATGACCAAAGCGAAGCAGTCTATGAGGAGATGAAATACCCTATATTTGATGATGTAGGCCAAGATTCAAAATGTCAATGTGAATATGACCATCACACTTGTTCTTCTCAGTGTGCTACTCCCACAGTGCCTGACCTAGATTTCACCAAGTCTTCAGTGCCATCGACTCCCAAGGGCTTGCTTTGTGATATACCCCCACCATTTCCAAATCTGCTTTCTCACAGACCTCCACTGCTGGTGTTCCCACCAGCACCAGTGCAGTGTTCCCCGAATTCTGACGAGTCTCCTCTAACTCCACTAGAGGTCACAAAGCTTCCCGTTCTGGAAAATGTGTCTTACATCAAACAGCAGGCTGGAGCTTCTCCATCTTCACTCCCACCTCATACACCAGGCCATCAAAAACTGGAGAAAGACCAGACAGTATCTCATGGAACTAGCACCCCTGGGCACACCTCCTCACCTCCTCATCCTTCTACCTTATACCGAACACAGTCTCCACACGGTTATCCTAAAAGTCACTCTGCCTCACCTTCTCCTGTCAGTATGGGTAGGTCTCTTACCCCCTTAAGCCTCAAAAGACCTCCACCTTATGACTCTGTACATTCAGGAAGTCTCTCAAGAAGTTCTCCATCAGTGCCTCATTCTACAGCCAGAAACACATTGCAAGAAGGAGGAAAGATGGTAAATGCCTCAGTCAGTACCTACGGGTCATCGTCTCAGAGTGGTTCCCGTTCTCGGACACCCACCAGTCCTCTGGAGGAACTAACCAGTCTCTTTACATCAGGACGAAGTCTCCTGAGGAAGTCCTCCAGTGGCAGAAGATCTAAGGAACCTGCAGAAAGTAAGTTCTTGATGTGATTTTTCCTCATTCTTCCTTGTATAATATCTTTCACTATATTTTACTAAATCAAATGCTTGCAATAATGAAATACCCCAGAAGCCTAAATTCCTTATGTAAATTTCTTGTGATGGGAAGAATAGTGGTTATTGTTAGAATTGCTTTAGTCTTCATACTGTTATATTTTCAAGATTTTCAAGTATACATTCTGCACTAGAGAAGTACAATTCATGGCTTGGCCTTGCGAGAGGAGCCAGTCTTCGTTAACTTTTCCCCAGGTGGAAGGGTCACATGTGAGTTGGGATCTTCCCACCATGTCACATCCTCCCTTTCTTGATGGATGCTAAGACAGTGATTGTCCAAGCAGCTTGTAACAAAATAACCAAAGAGTAGTTGTTTTTTGGCAAGGATCCACTGATCGCCCTTAACCTGGCCGATGATCACAGCGTGTATGATGGCAGCCAGAAGTACCAGCTCAAGCCATTCCTCTCTTTCCCACTGCCTTCTTCCGTATGGTGCCACAGAGTATCTCTGCTCGTGTGACGGGTTGGCTGCGAATCGATCCGAAAACCATCGAGACCTGTAACGTGTTACCCACACACAGAGAAAAGCACGGGAGGGAGTTGTGTGGGAAAACCTTAAACCAATATTGACTTTTCATATGCTGTATCATAAACTCGTTGTCCCACGTGCATCCAGGTTTACACAGTGTACACCTGTTTCTGAGCTAGTGAAATAGGGAAACTCCTAATGAAACCTGCAGGAGTCACAGGTTGGGCGAACGCAGAAGCAGGCACCAGTCTTTCTGTTGCAAAACCGCTCCTGTTCAGTGGTGCCAAAGAGAGCATCTTGCAGTGGAAGGTAGCCATAACGCCGTCTGTCGGAGTGCAAAGTGGGCTCAGTACGCTCTCTCCTCCAGCTTCAGTAAAATCAGTTTATGACTTGGAATTCGTGACACCTACGGAAAAGCTCTCTGTGGAGAACAGAGCTTTATACTTGTGCAAAGGCCTTGTGATACCTATTTGGCAACTGTAATATGTTAAACAGTGTGATAAGCTACGCTGGTTGACACCTGCTAAAGGAAGGTGTTTTGGTTTCCCAGCTACCATGTCGCTGCAGAAGAGACGTGAGTTCTGCAGTGCCTTTCTGGTTGTGTCGGTGCCGCTCTGTTGCATTATTCATTGCAGCATGGTCACATCACTTTGGGGCGCGTTCGGGGGGCTCACAGGAACACACTCTCTGGGTTTTCATGGGCAGAGGTGGCCTGCCTTGCACCTCCGCGGCTGAGCGAGTACGTGCAAAAGTTTAAGTATGGAGAAGCTCGGTGGCAATGGTCTGGGTTCATGGACTCCAATGCCTCAACCTCAGCAGTTCCATTCTTATTTATCTCCGTGCAAGTCAGGAATAATGACTCTGAAATCAGAAGGTGGAGGTGAGAATGGAGTTAGCAGGATACTGAGAATATGAGTTGGTGCAGCAGTTTGTTTTATTTGCCTTTAATACTTTGGTGGCCTGCAGTCATAAATACTGTTTCATGAAAGTCTTAGCTCCATGATTCAGTAGGGTTTCACTAAGTGATTACAGTCATAAAAATACAATAATGCCGGATTTGTGTGCTGGATGGAAGCAAGTTTGTACCTAAAAGGCAAGATGATTCCTGTAATTGGGAACGATTATGAGGGATGTGATGTGACATTTATAAATAATTGCAGTGAAGTGGTAGGGAGATTTTGGCAAAGTGCAGACAATATTGAACATTACTAAACATGCTGCTTATTCATAAGTGAGCAGAAATCCCCTGTAAACCCCACGTTACACCAGATCTACCCGTTTTTATGCTCACTGATGTCAGCAGAAGCACCGGGTTTACAACCTATAGAAATCCCTGCAGAGAATATGGGAAAATTCAGCAAATCTGTGCTGCTTTCTCACACCTACCTCCAGACAGATATCCTCTCTATTCAACTCAACTGAAATTGAATGCAGACCTTTCAAGGGACTTTGCACTGACAACTTTAAAATAAATCTTGCCCTGCAGATATGTGCCAAGAACAGCTTTCTTCTTGGCCTCTCAAGGAGCATTCTGCTTGCTCCTTAGGAAGTGGAAACGTGCTCCTTATTGGTCACAAACGGTAAGATAAGCGATATGAAATAGAAACTGTGTTCATTTAAGAACAAAACATTAATAAATGTTAATATAAGTAGACACCAGTGTGGAAAGGACTCTGGAGTGCAGCTGTGCTGGGTAAATGAACAGACTGCCCATCTAATCCGATTGTAATTTGTCTGGTATTTACAGTATGACTTAATCCTGTGGGATTACTGCACTGAGCAAGAACCAGGTTTGTGCTCAGATATTAGAGAGGTAGAAGACACTCTAAAATTGATAGAAAACACATAGAGGTCTAGTGTTTTATGTCTTGCAATTCTACATTAAAATGATCCACCATAAAGAACCTAAATTGTGGGATTTGAATGTAGAATCTGACCAGACTGTCACACTAACGTGCTGTGATTATGCATAGTGGTAGACTGGACGAGCGTAGACTGGACTAATCATATGATCTGTTAAAGAAACCTTGCTCTTACAAATCACTCTGGAAGCCTAAGGCACTCATACAGTTCTGGATTATTTTTTTTAGCTATGGGAGAGCAAATGCATAGCATAGGACTAACTGGGACTGCCGTGGTTTTATAGCTGTCACTGCAGTGTAATTTGCTCTCAGCACACAGAAAGATTTCCAGAAAGGAGAGGATAATAAACACACACACAAAAAGAAGTTATATGACTCCTACAAAATTGTGCTAGTAAACTATGAATATTTGCTTCTAAAATATGAAATTATTCTGAGCACATCTCAAGCAACTTTCTCACTGAATCCTCCAAGACTCAGCCCTCTGTGACTTGTCTGAAGGTCTCTCTGCCATATGCTAGTCAAAAAAAACAATAGCATGATACTAAAATTTATATTCAGCTGAGTGGTTTTGGAAAATACTGCAGCAGTTACAGAGAAAATTCTCTTGTCTTTATTTTTATTACTGCAACTGACTTTGTAGAAATTTGGCATCTAAGTCCAACTCAGAATATATTCACTGGCTTTTAATTTCTGGCATTTTTGAGTGGTTTTCTTTTTGAGTTGGGGACTGCACAAACCTTATTCTAAGTCAAAAGCTTTAATATACAAACAAAGGTGCCCTTGTAGCCTTTCTGTATTATTTTCTTTACTCTCTTCCCATTTTTCCTTTTTACCCCCCTCCACTTTGGTCCTATAAAGCTCACTGGAATTGCATTTGTGGGAAATTGGGATAAATCAGTGATTCTGAGGAAACAGACACCTCAGGACCATGTTTTCTGAGGATAAAACCTTCCTTTGAAGCCCCAGACATGTTGCTGGATGCACTCAGCATCCACTGGCTGCAACTGTGATGTGTGTATCTGGATTTTATAAGCAGCTCCCTTCTTGTGCTGTGTTCTTCTAAAAATCCTCCTGTGTGCTGTTAGCATCTTAAATATGCATTACAGCACAGTTTTGAAGGTGGGGAGAAAAGAACAAAGGAAAAAGAATGTATGACCAAATCAGAAATGAAAAAATGGGTGGCGGTTGATCACAAAGAAAGGCAGAAAGATAGAGAGAACCCCTATGGAAAACTGAAGAAAGATATAGAACATGAAAAATGTGAGAGAGTGAAAAGAGAGATGTTATTAATTGTAAATGGCACATTCCCTTTGCTTTTAGCATATGCACTGAGTGTCTGTGTTACCTAAGCCCTTCAGTAAAAAGGGAATTAAGGAGGGAGGGATAAGTCTTCAGGATTTCTGGAGCTTTTTTTGCTGCCTTTTCTGCACCATAGAAACATGCTGTGCTCTGTGAAGATACAGAGCTGAAGCCATATGCCTGTAGGCATGCCCACATCCTAAAAAGCGACGCAGAGAAGCTGCTGGTGTTCGTCTGAACTGCGTTCACGTCAGGGCAGCACAATTTTCTGGGCGACGGGGTCCTGTAAACCCTCACCCAGACCAACCCTTCCTGTCTGCGTCCTGGTTGTTTCCATTTGTGAAGGCTTCAGTTTCCTCATAATTTCCTGGGAGCTTCGTGCCTGTTTTGAGCAAGTATTGCAAATATATATCCTAATGAACTGCACAACATAACCGTTACCTCTGCTGTGTGCCCTGACTCTGAGGTGTGAGATCAGGACACGCGATGCGCAGCAGCTCATTGCTCTTTTCCTCAGCTGCCCTGCGGAGCTTCGTGGCTGCTTTGGCTTTTGCCTACAAAGAGTTTCACTCTTCACCTTCTAGTCACATATAGGGAGGACATCTGTGAACGTGATACTTGGAAATTCAGTGAAAGTGATTGAAATTGGGATAATTATTAGTAGTAACCACTGCATGAGGAATCTAAAACATTTTATTATAAGCTGTCACAGTGTGTGGAAAGGGTGCAGAATTGGCTCAACTTGTTCAAAAGCAGCTCATGCTGATGTTAGGCAGCTGAGACCCTCACACGAAGAAACCATGGAGTTAGAGTGGAGATTTTTACCTTTTTTTTAATGTTAGTGCTTTCCAGGGAGCTAGAAAGCAGCTCTGGGTTCCCTGTTCAGATAGAACAGTGTGTTGGAAAAGAGAGTTTTGAGTTGTGAGTCAAGCGAAAATTCATCCATGTTTTGTTGCTTAACCTCCACCCCTGTGCATTAAACACAGGATGAGGGACGTAGACAGACACAGCAGGATTTCAGCCTAAGTGTTTCTAATGAGTTAGGATGAAAAATGCTGCTCTAGGGAGGGTGGACTTGGTATGCCACTGAACTGTGCATACCTTATGATTTGGATACCTCCTCAGCCTCTGGTGTTCTGAAGAGGAAGAGTTTGCATGCAAGACTAGACTGGCCATAATCAGTATTATAGCTACTCCAGTCTATACCATTGCTCAACTACTGCATAGCTGAGAGTCAGTATCAGAGACTGAAATTTGGAATCCTATGTCGTTTCTAACCTCTAGATTAATATGTTTTCTGGAGTTTTATAGAAAGAGATGTCAGCCTAATTCTCCAGCCCTTTTCTGCCTTGTAGCAATTGATTGTGGTATGAATGCTATGTTCACTCTAATGAGAGCGCTACAGCTCTACAGAAATAATACTGCATCCCTGAAGTTACTCCTGAACCTTTGAGCCAGAGGTGTAGTGGCTTCTCCATCACAGGTGAAGCAGCTGTTTCACTGGAAGTTAGCTTTTCCTGTCTGGTGACCCATGATATGTATGAGATCAGACAAGGTGAGCACAGCAGTCATGTCTCTCGTTTGAAAGTCCTGAAAGTAAATCTGAAAGAAAAGACCTGGAGGAGGGAGCAGGGGGAAGCCAGAGGAAAAGGAAGAGAGAGTAACACCAGCTTTGAAGAGAATGATGCTCATTCACCACTGGAAGGATGTGGCCTTACCACAGTTAATTCCATTTAGTTAAAGCCTGACAAAGGCTCTGTCCTTGCCTGTCAATTCCTATCTGTCGAGACACAAGCAAGCTGAGGAGCTGCAGCATCAGAGTGACTTTCTTCAAGTGCTCACCTGTGAGAGCATATGCAGGGCCAGAGCTGTGCACACAGTGGCCATGGGCTGTCTGGTCTGCTGCTGGTGGTTTGAGAGGTCTCTCAAACTCTGCCCTTCACTAGGGACCTGCCTGTTGGGGCGAGCATGAGACAGAGCTGAAAATCATAGAATCACAGAATGGTTTGGGTTGGAAGGGCCCTTAAAGCCCATCCAGTTCCAACCCCCCTGCCATGGGCAGGGACACCTTCCACTAGACCAGGTTGCTCCAAGCCTCATCCAGCCTGGCCTTGAAGACATCCAGGGATAGGGCATCCACAGCTTCTCTGGGCAACCTGTTCCAGTGCCTCCCCAACCTCTCCAGGAAGAATTTCTTCCTGATATCGAATGGAAACCTCCCTGTTTTCAATTTGTCCCCGTTACTTCTTGTCCTGTCACTACAGACCCTTGTAAAAAGTCCCCCCCCCCAGTTTCCTTGTAGCTCCTTCAGGGACTGGAAGGCTGCAATAAGGACTCCCTGGAGCCTTCTCTTCTCCAGGCTGAACCAGCCCAGTTCTCTCAGCCTTTCATCATAGCAGAGCGCCTCCAGCCCTCGGAGCATCTCCGTGGCCTCCTCTGGACTTGCTCCAACCAGTCTATATCGTTCTGATGTGGGGGCCCCCACAGCTGGATGCAGCACTCCAGGTGGGGTCTCACCAGAGCAGAGTAGAGAGGCAGAATCCCCTCCCTCGACCTGCTGGCCACACTGCTCTGGATCCAGCCCAGGATACGGTTGGCTTTCTGGGCTGCCAGCGCACATGGCCGGCTCATGTCCAGCTTTTCATCTACCAGTAGCCCAGTGACTGAAGTGTAAACATGGGGATGACCAGATGTGGTCAGCACCCTTCAGGAACCAAACATCTGGGAAACAAGAAGGTTCATTTTGCAGTTGATTGGTCTTGAGTGCTGTTTCAGCCATACCTGTTCTCAGTCCTTCACCGCTAATCTTTACATCCCCTAGCACAAGGAGGTTGGCACTGGACTGCATTTTTTGATCCAGACCAGCCAGCCTGGCCAGCTGGGCCACTTGTTGGAGCTGACGTGTTCCTCACTTAACAATCAGAGGAAATAGCTGCAAAGAAAGCCATAACGTGATGGTACAGTCATTCAGCTGAGCATGCAAAAGGCAGGCAACAAACCTTTCAGCTAGGTTTACTCTAGGTGGGGAAGAGTGAGCTGGGCAGCAAAAGTACAAAGAAGGAATGCATGAAAGGATACACAGCAGCTGGGCGGCAGCTCGCGCATCTCTGGGTGCTAACCCCCAGCCGTAGCTACGCCACCGCTGCCGCGTTTTGCATCGCATGCCAGTAATCCAGCTCTTTCTCGGCACCAATGCCAGGCTGGAGAACTTGTTTTGAATGGATAAATGAGTCGGTCCATGTTCCTTGATTGAAATGCACGCTGTGTTGCTTCTGGTCTTGCTGCTTTCACACAAAAGCGAGTATCTCTATTTTAAGGGCATTTAGTCGTTCAAGACACTAATGGGTGGGATGTCCCCTTGATTTTTAAGATGAAGAATGTCTTTATTACATGCAGCTATTAAAACAGAAAACATGCATTTTGAGATGATATGCAATGGTTTTGCTAATTGGTACTACGACATTGTCTCCTCTTCTAATTCAACAATTTAGGCTCATCAGAAAATCAGGTCCTCCTGGGATAGTGACAGTATACAGGAGCATTGAAGAAGACATAATTTCATAAATAATTGCTCAGTTTTTTCTGGAAACAGCTGCTGTTTCTGAGTGATGTATACGGATTTATTTATTCCTTCTGTTTATATCACTTGGCTGCTTGATAGAATTTCTGGTTAGCAATTTAATCAACATTTCTTTTTATGAAGAAATAAATTTGTGAGGGGTAAAAAAGAAAAATTAATAGAGATAAGGCTATTCTCTTTGTGTTAGATTTGATGGAGAAGACAGTTTCAGGTAAAGGACTGAAAAAGACATTTTATCTTTAGGTTTAATGTACAGAAAGATGTGAGTTGTCTGAAAGTTGTTAAAAATAAAGGGAAAAAAATATGCCTTAAATTCAGTTACCGGCACCTACTTCACTGTGTTGTGAATAAGCAAGGTAGCACGTGCTGCACTTAAGGACATGGATAATGATAACAGGCTCTGAGTTTAAGTGCCATTGATTTCTTTTTTTTTTTTCCTCCCTGAACAGAGCTTTCTAAGACAGAGAAATATCTTGACCTTTAGGCCAAATCCTCAGCACTTATAAATCACCGCTTCTTATTTGAAATCAGGAGAGCTACTCCAATTTACACCATCTGTGCCTCTGGCTTCAAGAAAACAAATGAGTCCTTTGTGACTAGAACAGCTTGTATTCAAAATGGTGTAGTTGTGCAGCAGGATGGTGAATCAGAGAGTTTACCGTCTTTTTGTTTCAAACAGGACCACGAAATTTACAACCAATTTATGGGTGCTCAGTAATAATGGTAAGAAATGCTTAATCTGGTGATGTTTGGTATAAACATACATTACCTTCAACAAAACTGCTAAATATAATTTCTTAAATTTTCTCACTGGGTTTTTTAGGAAGGTGCTGTCAGTGTAGGGCATCAGGGTCCTCCTTTTGTGAAAGAACTAAAGAAAAAAAAAAGAGGATAGGGATTGAACTACTGTGACTTAAAGGAACGGTGTGGTTTTATTTATGCAGGCTCTGCTCAGGAAGCTGGCGCAGCCCTGATGAATGAAGCTGGCCAGGCTGGCAGTGCCAGGGGTTTGAGAGGACGTGATGAGAGGGCGGCAGCTGTGGCACCTCGTGTGGGTGGCTATCCCAACCTTGTGCTCTCATTGGCGCGTCCTCCTCCCTGAGGAATCTGGACTTGATAGGGAGCCATGCCTTATTTCTGTCTGCTAGAATGGTGAAAGGCTGTATTGAACATAGACGTGTGCGCTGGGTTGGGCTGGGGTGCAGCTGATCCACTTCATAGTAGCTGGTATGGGGCTGTGGTTTGGATTTGTGCTGAGCAGCACGTAGATAACACTGATGGTTTAGTGGTTGCCAAGCAATGCCTGTATTAAACCAAGGACATTTCATTCTGCCCCTGTTTGCCCAACTTCCTCTCTATGAGAAGTTGGGAGGAGACACAGCCAGGACAGCCGGCCCAAACTGACCACAGGGACATTTCATGCCATAATGTGTTGGCCAGGTGGGAGAAATGCTGCTTGGGGACGGGCTGTTGATCACCGGGTGGTGAGCAATTGTTGTGTTGTGCATCACTTGTTTTTGTATATTCCTTTATCAGTGACATTATTATTTCCTTTCCCTTGCTGTCCTGTTGAACTGTTTTTATCTCAACCCAGGAGGGGTTTCTTTTTTCCCCATCCTACCCTGGGGGTGTGAGCAGGCGGCTGCGTGGTGCTTAGTTGTTGCTTGGGAGTAAACCACAACAACATGTTTAAACTTTGTACCCTTTAGAGCTGTTAAGGGGTTGTCTCATTATCTCCAACTGGCACCAGGTTAGAGATAATTTATTTGAAAATAACGTGGAGCCTCTTGCTGGAGGAAATGTCTGGCATCAGCTTTGGTTCATAGGACTTTTGTGGAGTATCTTACTAAAATCCCATCATGTGCTGAGTCAATTGAAGAGCTAGCAGCTTTAAGCAGGATTTCCAGTTCAGATGTGAAAATGATACCTGGACGTGTTAGCTTTATGCAAGGGAGAAGCAAGTTCATGAGAGTGTAGATCAAAGCAGTGGCTGGGGACTGAAGTGGTTCCTTTGGGGGGTCAGCTTGGGTGCGGGCCGAAGTGATGACTCTCAAGGTGGGACCAGCTGGTGCTCCTGCCCTTGGCTCTGGCAGTACAGAGCTTGTTTTTCAAGACACCTGCTAGAGCTTTCAGAACTTTATAACTGAGCACTGGGCCCTGAGTTGCACTTTTTCTAAGTTAAGAACCACATTTTCTTGGCATTAGGATCCAAGTGCACTTTTATTTGTTAAACCCTAAAACTAGAGATGGTTAGGAGGAAGGCCTACATTTATCATATTGTTTTTTTAAGAAGCGTAATGTTTATAAAGCACTTTGAACCAGATTTGACATGTTCCACAGATAGGTGTATAGAAACAGCACTTAAGTCTGTTTGCTTAAACTACATCACAGGGAAGGAGATCACAGGTTTGTTTAGGGAAACTAACCAAAGTCCCCCAGACTCCACCACCACCACACCAAGGATTGTGAGCTTTAGGAAGGTGAAATACTGTGCAAGTTTCAAAGAGAGCAGAACATAAGTTTCCTCAAAATTTATTGTGAGCGAAAAACAGTTTTGCAAACAAAAATCTGCTTTTTTCTCTGAAACTGGAATATCTACATCATAGCCAGAAGAGCTGCTCGACGTCATTGTTAAATTAGTCTTTTGCATGCCAGCTTATGATCTGAAACCCAGTTTCATGATCTCTTGAGCTGCTGTCATTGCATCTTTACAAGAGATGGAGTTTTAATTAAATGCCTTATCTGTACTTACAGTGACACAGCTCTAGCTGTATCAGCTATGAGATTTTTAGAGAAGATGTTGGAAACTTTGGCAGGAATAAAGGAAAGAGCAAGGTTTCCTCACCCAGTTCTAAAATCCTCCAAAATTCTGACTGCTGTTTCTCCTCTTGCTGCTCCTTAAAATGCTTTTACTGATCTGTGTAACAAAGGCATACAATTTCTTGGGCTAAGTGGCTTATATATGTGTTTTTAAAAACCATACTTTTTCTGGCATGTCTGATTTGATTCCTGGCAAAGTGAGTTCAATTCTTGAACACCAAAGGTCCTTGAAGCATGAGAAAATATATACTTCAGGGGATCCCATTATAAGTTACGGCAAGATGGGGTTCTTTCCTTGACTTAGGTGGCTGTTCCTTGCAAAATCGCCCTGCAAACCAAGGCACATAGGTATCTATCCAGAACGTAACAGTGAATAATAGAATTCTAAGAAAAAATAGTGGATGACTGTATGAGATGCTACACATTTTTGTCAGTGTATTGTCTAATCTACCCATGATATTCTGATTAGACTCTTAACTGAGAGAAGGTGGATTTGATCCTCCTTAAGTTTTCTCTAGACTGTCCAGGAGTCTGTCAGTCACAAGAGAAATCAGAGTTAGAAATAACTTCATTTGGGTTATACATGTGACATTGATTCAAATATTGAACCATGAAACTGTAGGGGTGTACAAACACGGAAGGTATAGGTAAGGTGAGAAGTACAGGAACATTGAGGAAATAATTGTCAGGGTAATAATGCCTATTAAAAAATTAGGTTCATTTACATTCAACTTGATGTGAAGGTTCAGGTTACTTTTACTCCTCTGAACAGAATTATCCATCCCTAATAATTACTTTTTTGTTAAAACAGTAACATGCAATTAGCACTTTATCTGGCATTTAAGAATGAGTAAGGAGAACTATTGTTCTTGGAACTACTCATCAGAAAATGAGAAGCTGCGTGTTTAATTTTGCTGGAGATGGAAATTACTTTATTTTTGTATGTGACTTAAATTCATAACTCAAAAAATACCTTCTTACAGGCAATCTATAGCTATTTTACTGCTCAGGCAATGTTTGTGCAATTTATATTTAATTTATATGTGCTGTAACACATGGAGAGTCACTTGTGCCAGCCACACAAGCGACTCCGCATGCTTGTGGAAGCAATAATAGTAAGATCTTAGAAGTACAGGCATCGGCTGGAGCTGTGTAAGGCCAGCTGCAATTCTTATTTCCTCAGGATCTGAAGTCGCTGCTGTCATGGTTTAACAGTTGCTTGGCTAGCAAGAGTAAAACCAGTTAACACAATGAAACCTCTCATTAGAAAGAGGGGAGGGTCTAAAGTGATTGACTTTGTTAAAAAGTATAGAAAGGCAGAATGACATAAGGGTTTCATTCTTTAGTTGGGAGAAACCTTGAGTGTTAACTTGCAGAGAAAATAGTGCCTGAGACCCTGTCCCACCTAGGCTTGGCACAGGGGCTGCGTAGAAAAGCCCGTACACTTGTGCCTGGTTTTGTAAAACTGGGAGTGAAATTCAGGTAAGGCCAATGTTAAGACCATGTCAGGATTCCCATTTACTGGTAATGTATTGTGGTCGAAGGAGAGTTGTACAAATTGGTCACTGGTTCTAATAATGAAAGGCAAATTTTGTCATTTATTAATCGAGTCATTTGAGAGAAAAGCATTAATTTTTTTTTTCATAAAGGTAGTTAAAATATAGACAAAATAGCTCAGATTTTGTTTTCACTCCAACTTTCTAATTGGTTTTTATATGTGAAAATACGAGAGTGAGGGTTTCTGTCCCCAGTTTACACAATCCATGTCCATTATTACCTCCTGCATTTTTCTGACTAACAACAGTTTCTCATTTACTATATACACTTTAGAAGAAATTACAGTGGTCAAACAATGGAAAAATACTACATTCAATCTGCTGATGTGGTTCAAAAGCTGGTTTTCAGCAGAAAACCTGAACAGAAAAACATTGACAATTTTAATATAGTCAGCACTTCTATGAAAGATTGATATTTTTTGAAGTGCAGCTTTGAAACTTAAGGTCATGAACTTTCTACAAGAAAATATTTTTCTTAAGGTGTCTGTATACTTAACGGCTCACCCGTGCCATACTGTGCTAGGACATATACTGTGCCCATCCGACCATCGTTTCCTCATCCAAAAATGAAGGCTGTATATTTAAGAACCTGAGGAACAGTGTGAGCGTGGAGTGAAATGAACAGGATTGGGAAAGAAAGCAATTAAGTAAGGGTAGGCACCATCTTCTCTTCAAGTCAAACACTAGGAACAGTCAGGCAACCTTTTTCAGTCACCGGTTTCCACGGTTTAGTTGCATGCTTCATCTAACTGTGCTTTCTTTGATCTGTGTGGAGGTTGGGATGGGGATGGCAGTATATGCTTGCAAATATGCCTGTCTGTAAGTAGTCCAAGGCTAGTATCAGTGACACCAACAGCGGAAGCTGCTAGGGTAGCTGGCTAGCCCCAGGTAGGCACTGCTGGAAGGAAAACCCATACTCTGTTAAGTCAATAGCAGAATTCCCTTTGACTCGCTGTACTTACGTTTTTGCCCAAGAAGGTGCTGGGGAACACAGAGGCTTCTGTTGAGGTTCCCCCAAGTGCAAGTCACCAGTTCTCAACACTGAAGGCTCTGAAAGGAAAATAAAAGAAAAATATGCAGTGAATATCAGAGAATAAAGTGTTTGGTCTAATTATGAAATTGTGACTGGTCCGAAGTAAATAGCAAACCTATTAATAGAGTGCCAGAGGAGCATCCTTTCAGAGAGTGCCATTTGATTTAATGACAGTCCCAGGACATTGCTTTGTATTTGCTTTGGCGATGCACCTGTACAATGTGTATCTTCCAGATATGGTCTTTTCAGTCAAAGGCTCAGGCTGCGAGGTGATCTGCAGCGGAATAGGCACACTTGAAAGATCAAGTGCCGTATTGGAAAAGATCATTGAGAAATAATGATGGCCCTGGTGGAAACAGAATATACTATTCCATCTTGGATCCAATGCCTCCCCTTATGTAAGACTCAACCCAGGTTTTCCTGTATTTCAATCAGTCATCAATACAGAAGAGGACTTCTCCTCCTCCTCTAGAACATCTATGTTAAATGTATTCCTTTCCATGCAGAATTTTTAAAACTTCATCTTTGAAGTGACAGGTAATGCCAACTGAAGTTTATTTAAACTTGAAAAATTCTGGTCTAGTCTAGTCTATTCCATTCTATTCTGTTCTGTTCTGTGTTTTTTTTTTTTTTTCCAACCAGATTATAACACTCATAATTTTCATCAAATATTTTTATTCTAAAGCTTTGGATGATCTTTTGGTGTAAATCTATCCCTCTTTTCATTAATCTTCAATTAATTTCAGTGTGGGCTTTTTCTTCTCCCATCTTGTTTTTCTAGCCAGGATTGCCCATTTTGCAGCTTTGGGATAGCCACAGAAAATCAACCAAATGCATTTCTTCAGCAATTCCTCTTTCCCCTCCCTTTGCTGTCTGTAGCAGGTAGAGCTGATCTTCGGGGGTCTGTAGCAGGCAGATGTGCTCTCCACTGTGTTTCACCATATAAAACAAACCACACCCTACAGTGCTCACAGAAACGTGCTCAGTGAACACTCGGAAGCGTTTCAGCCGTGTCTCCTTACATGTTAGATGGTTTGTGAGACTCTTTCAGGCTTTCTATTGAATTTGCATGGAACTAGGTCAGAGCTGCTTTTAATTGAACAAGCTGGCTGCTGCAACTCTCACTTAACTGTAAAAAAGGGGTATTAAAAATTGATATGCAAAGCAAACTTCTGCTTAATTAGCAGGCAGATGAAGTCAGAATAGACAAACCACCACAGTTAATAATGATGAGGAAATGGCTTACACTGACAGTATAATATACTCCTATTTTAGGGGAAAAAAATGGCTTAAGCACGGAGCATTATGCATGTTTCTTGCATGTGATGTTAATATCCTGTGAGTTTTCTTTGGGAGATGTTGGGATAAATGTACAGCTGTGCAGTTCAGACAAGCCACCACACATCACGAAAGACATTAAAAGGCAGCTTCAGTCTTAAAATGTGTAATAAAGGTAAATAAAAATGCCTGGTGTGCAGAAAGAAGAAACTGTGGGCTTCCCGCAAGGGCTGAGGATTGCTCCACATCCAAAGCCCGTGGCAGCAGTCAGCCTGCAGCAGGTGGGCACACGCTGCTGCCGTGCAGGCGGTGTTACAGGGGACACCGGTGGAGCTGGGCCTGGCCTTTCCACTGGTCAGCTTGCTGAGTGGAGCTGCCGCCAGCTCTGCGCAACGGTCGAGGGTAGGGATGTCTCTGGTAGCTCTGACCAGCACACACGTGTGCTGGCTGCAGCTCAGTCCCGCGTCTCACCCCTCCTAATGCCAGGTGTCCCCTTGGGATGCTCTGCGCTTCTCTGGGCCAGGTCTGCGCCCGCTGTACAACGTGAGGTCCAACGTGTTGGGGTGGGAGGAGGTCAGGACTTCTGACTCACACCTAAACCCTGTCCCAAGTGGCTGACTTCGCTTTACACCTGTATGCACATACTGGACTGTAGACCCCATATGAGTAGTACCATTTCCTTCCCACAACATGCACATTCTGCCGAGAGTGATGTGTTATTTATTTAGGTTTATAACAAACACACAGAAAAAAGAGTAAATTAATAATGCATGGTTGATTAGCTTATACGTTTCAGCTCACAGCTGAGAGAGATGGTGAGGAGAAACTCTCATTTTAAGTTCCCTAAGACAATTGCTTCCCTTTCTTCCCCCCAAAACCCTGAGCCATAATAAAGGTTCTGCTGGTCATCATTTAGCATTACACTAAGAAGCCACCAAGACCTGAAATTAATTTGTGCCTAAGAGCAGAGTGGCAGACCAGCCACAGAGTATATATTCATTGAATGACAGCTTTTCAGGTAAGATGTTTTTTGTAACTGTGTTTTTCTTTTTGCTTTGGTCCAAGTTACAGCTGACTCAGTTTGATACTCACTTTCCTTAGCGTTTACGAGTTTTCCAGCACCACAGCTCACGTGCCAGTCTTGCCTAGTGTGTAGTTATTACGGGACCTTTCACAGAGGGGAAATTGTACATGTCAATTATTTGTAAAATATGTTCTCTCTGAGAGATTTCAGTCACCATCTTACTCTTGAAATGGAAAAGCCAAAGATTCAGGTGAAATAAAAAAATGCATATCTTTTTGAATATTGAAATGCAATGACACCTGGAAGTGCTTGAAACATTTGAACACCTTTATGGCAGTTCAACCAACTGTATCCATAAATATTTAAAGCAGTGGACTATTTCTTGAAATTTACATTTTTATGTACAATTTTGGCTTACGGATTATTGAACAATAAAGATGCTTTCCATAATAATTTTGGCTTTCAAAATACAACACAGGACTGTGAAAAGATTTGCCTGTGGCCATCCTATGATTGAGTGAGCTCCCAGCCTAACACTGAGCTTCAATACCTCCAGACTCCAAGTTAAGGTTTTTAACTGCATGCGGTAACTTAGATCCCATCTGTGTTTCTGCACTTCTCAAATGAAAAATGAAAAAATCAGCTGTGCAGAAGCTACGGTTCCTTTTCAGCAGTATACATATATATATATATATATGGTGAGAGTTCATGTTTTCAGTACGGGATCAATGTGGATAAAGTGGCCATTTAAATCCTTTTTATACTAGTTGACTGTATAAAAACCTCCAAGCGACTGGGACAGTCAACGCAAGGTCCCAGTCATGCCCCGTGACATGGGAGGGGAGCGTTCTCTGTTTCTGGGGCTGTCGCAGGCACATTAGAAGCGAGGAACACTTTCAGTCAACCAAGAACTGAGACAGTGATTTTTTAAACTGTGTTTGAGTACGATTCCCACTGACATTTATTAAAGAAGCTGAAATTACTCTAAAATCCTCCTCAAAATATTTGAGCAAAAGAAAGGTGTTACTTCTTTTTTTTCTTTTCTTTTTTTATGTATTCGCAAATGAGCAGGAAAGTAATATTGCAGAAAAGTATATAAAACTCTGGCATGTTGTTCTTCTGACTGTGTATCAATGTTACTGATAGTGATCACCAAATAATAATGATTCAGGCCCTGTGATGGATCGCACGACGTTATAATCTGATTCAATCTGCTTTTCATTTTTAGGATATATTACTTTTGAGATAAACTGAGAACTGAAAATCCCCCAGAAAGAACAGCAGAATGTAAATTTATGAAGTCTAGACAGCCAGCTAAAACCTGAATAACACCTTATAAAGAAGTAGACTATAAGCCAAATTCTTATTTAGTCTGAATATTTCCACAGTTTCCAGCTGATTGCAGAGAACAACTGTGCTTTGATTCAGCTGATAATAAAATGAAGAACGCACAAATCATTTTTATCAGGCAACAAGTACAAATGCTTCCCTGTTAAGTAAACTGAAGTGGATAAATCCGTTGCTCCGCACTCAACCTGAGTGCTTCCGCAGCAGCTAAGGGCTGACTGCGCGCGTGCGGGAAATTTCGAGGGGTGGTGTTCAAGGAGTGTCAATGAGGCACACACACACACAGGTTTTCACTACGGGAATCTCAGCGTTTCCAATAGCAGCTGAATGACGTAGTGAATTAAATCTGTTGGATGATGCATTAAGCTGGTGGAACACTTGCAGGGCCATATTCTGGGTTTTTTTTTTTTTAAGTGTATTCTGGTGTCTTTTTGCATACATTAAAGTAGGTAAGTGACCTAAAATTTCAAGGAAGGGGTTTGATTTTGGAAGGTCTTTATCACATAAAATGTCACTGAATCCTGAGACTTGATAAACTGGAGTAATTTTATCATTTTCTCATGGAGTGATACCACTGTGAGTAATTTAAAAAAAAACCCAACTTGAAGGTTAAGTGATACGATGTCCTTAACATTAATGTTTACTATTAACTGACAGTAATTAATGAAATACACTAATGAGTATGTATTGCACTGCATATCCAGTTAGATATTTTTATATTTTCTATGTGATGTTTCATTGAGGAAATTCCAGTCTGATGTTGTTGTTGCTCATCAAGTTCATCTGCAGACTGGAATGTCAAACCACTCAAACCAACATGAGATTTTGTCACTGTGGGGGTCTCCACCCTTCCATACAGATATCTACCATGGCATCTTCCACAGCTTGCTGTAGCAAGAGGAAACGGCGTGTGGGTTTTTGAGCCGCAGACAAATGAAAGCAGTTTGAATGTGGTAGGTTTTCTGGGACTGTATCATCATCAATTCCTATTCAATTGTCCCAATTCCTGGCCATGGGGATAACTGGGAGAGGAAGTGGCTGCTGAGACAAATTCTGCTGTTGCCTATCTGGCACTCCTGCACAGCCAGGCCGCTGCCTTGCCCCATGGGGTGCCTGTTGTCATCTTCTGCCTGTGAATGGCTCCTGCCGTTTTCCCTTTGCGTGGCTATCCCAAATCTTGCAATGTCTCTTGTAGCCGCAAAAAGATATTGAGGTAGGGCTCAAGGGAAGATTGTCCATCTCTGTCAAATGTGAACTCCAAGACGGAAGTTACACACAGAAATTAAGGTACGTCAGGGGTTTGATTTATAAACCTGAATGACTAAGAACTGAGAATATCACACAAGGAGCTCTTTGGGCTCAAATATGAGTACAAAATTCCAAACACAGATGTTTTGGTTTTTTTGCTAAAAGGAGGCAAACAGTTCAGCAAGCTTTGAATAACAGACCAGCACAGTAATTAGCTATAACAACTAAAAGCAATCTCATGTTTCTTCTGTATGTAGTTTTTCATGTGATTTTTTCACAGCTACAGACGGAAAAAATCAGGGAATTAATTGTTTCTCCATGCATTGCTCAACCTGCAGGGAAAGAAATTAGATTCTCAAGGAAAGAACAGAAATCACCAGCCCTGAAGAAAGCAGCCATCACTGCTTCCCTTGAAAAATAATGCAATTGTTTCCTGCATTTCTCCTCCTTATATTGACTCTTGGTGTTGCAAACAGAAAGTCATTTTCTGACTCCAAGGATTTTTCAGCCAAGTGAAGTTTTTTCCCCAGGTTATGGTGCTGAGCACACCCAAAACATTAGCACTGGACAGTTTTGTGGATCGTGTGCTTTTTATAGAGCTTACGAGGAGTGCAGATATGTTGCTTCTGCAGTATTGCCTTAGAGATAGCTTCCTTAGAAGGTGCCTGAAGAAGAACTTGTTCCCAATGAAATGACAGCTGGAAAGAATACAGGTGTTTCCATAAGTTGTTAATAAAAGCGTAATTTGCTAGATACCATTTTCAAAAATATTTTCCTGGCATATAAAAGTTGTAACAGAAAAGTTGCATTTTATCCACCTGCTGCATTGTGTACGGTTTTCATAATTAACAGGTATATTGAAACCTACATGAACTATAGGTTTTAGGCCTAGATGGTTAAATTTTTATATAAATTGCCCTTAAAAGAATTGTGATCGGTATATATGGAATATTGAGCACAAGAATGTTATATGATGCGGGTAATTAACATTGGTGTAGGTCATAACAAAGTGTTCACTTGTGTATTTTGTAGAACCACTAGATGAGCTGAAGATCAGAAGTCACAGCACTGAACCACTACCAAAGCTGGAAAACAAAGAGCGGGGAGGCCATCATGGGACAGCTTCCTCCAGGGAGCCAGGGAAAGCTCAGGAATGGGATGGAACGCCAGGCCCGCCTGTGGTGTCCAGCAGGCTGGGAAGATCCTCCGTCAGCCCAACCATGTTGGCTGGAGGCAACAGCTCAGGTACGTCAAGTAGCAGAGCAGGGAAGGTCTCATGAGTCTCCTAGAGAGCTGAAGGATCTCTGAAGATACACCGGTGTAGGCAAACATCCAAATTCTTTAGACTTCCACATGTCTTCTAGAATCTGCTCGGCCTGTTGACTGCTGCGCCAATAAACATCGTGCTGTCTGCTTGTGCTCCATACTGGAACAGGACTGGGATGGTGGCAGGTGATAGAAACATGTAATCATGCCGTTAATCTATTTTAAAAGAAGTAAGGCATTCCAATTGACATTGAAAAGGGACACACTATGGCAAAGGCACCCTGGGATGGCACCTCAGAGAGAAGTCCATAAATTCAGCATTTACAGTAACAAAAACACGCTGTGCAGAAACAAGGCTGTCTTGTGGATAGGCACAGTGAGTGCACAAGGGCAGCCTTTGCTCGGTGCTTGTACATAAGTATCTAGAAAAGTGACTAAGGATTTCTGAAGTCTCAAATTCATACCTCTACCTTCTGTTAATCAAATTTCATATATATAAACAGTGAATTGCCATAAACCATGAAAAATAACGCAGCCTTGATTATAAAATAAAGTAAACAGAACTGATACATGAATGGACATCTATAAAGAGATATCTATAGCTCTGGCATAAGCACTGCATTGTTACTTTTTGAGATTCGACACTTCTCCTAAAAGAGTAACTTCATTCCTTATTGGTTGGATTGTGAAAAACATCCACTTTAAAAAGGTGGCATATAGAGTACTGGAGCCTCATGGTCTATGTTCAGTAAGCATAAGGCCATGAAAGAGCTACTCAAACATGACATTATTCCTGCCCAAGAGATGTGCTGGGCAGTCAGTGGCAGAGACAAGTCTCTACAGCACTGAGCTAGCAGGGATGCTCACCCCTCACCCAGGGCATCGCTTCCCTGGGTGATAATGGGAAGCGATTTTCCCTGCACATTTTCCCTGCACTGCTGCAAATGACACCTGAAACTCAGTGTGTAACTTGAACAGGCTTTGCTGATGTGACGTACCATTTGCAACAATCATGTAGTCCAGCTTTTCTTCCTGCACACCCCCCACATGGTCCTTCCTGGGGCCGCAAAAGTGACTTTTCTGCAGAACTCATGACTCTAGCACAGGTTACTTGGGTGTTACTGCCTTGTGCTTACCTGTCTGTTCTCACCAAGCATCTTGGTAGGTAGGAGTTTTCCAGAGTGGCTCAGAGCTTTGTTAAAAATTCTGTTCCCAGTGTATTAGAGAATTACCTGTGCTGATGCAGGTAAAAGGGTGGGTTTCAAGATACCACATCAAAGTATTGGGACATCTAATAGTTAGACCAAAGGTGTGTACCAACCTTTTCAGTTCTGTGAGATGACAGTGTGGAGCAGGATGGAAGAAAAATATAGCAAAATACAGCTATATTTCTGTATTTTGTATTTTCTGTATATAATACAGCTGTCCTGCATCAGTTTTATTTTAGAGAGTTGGTTGATCTCCAAAAGCAGACAAAACATGTTGGCCTCAATCTTCATTTGGCATCAGCAAACTATAATCGTTGTTGAATCATGCCTTGATTTACTTAACTGTGACTTTGTCTCACATAGCTAGGACTGTCAAAGAAAAATTATGGAAATCTTTTTTTGTCTGAATTTTGACTCCTTTTTGATGATTAAAATCTCAGAGCCGATTATGATTTTTTTCCCCCACAGTTTTTGTAGCATTTCATTTGATGAATATTGCCCCTCATCGGCCACGAATGTTTTTTCCCCTGTGTCTCTAGCTGTTGCCTGAGCAACATGTTTTACCTTTAATTGGTGGGGCATTGCATTGAAAATGCTATACACAATCCTCCCCGATGAACTTGTACATGAACTGCAACAGTTCATTCTTGGCAATTAAATTAGAACTGTGACAGAATGCAAGAAGAGAGATTTAATACATCTGTATGGATAAAAATGCTTTCTGGGGTCGGGGAGATAAAGTAATTCTGTGCTAGGAATTTAGAACTTAGATTTGCCACAGGACCAACTGATCAGGGCAGTCCCCAGTACAATCCTCATAGCTATTGCTCCTTTTCCAACATCTTAGATAAGAGAAAAAAGGCTACATTTTCGTGTGGACATGTCCTTGAGACACCACAGTTTGCTGCCTACCTCCCAGTCCACACTGGTACAGGCATTTATTAGTGCAGTGTTGGAATAACTTAAAGACAGTGGGGTTGAATTGCTCTGCTGTGAAACAGAAAGGATGTGAAAGGACTTCTCATGTGTCTTCAACAGGCAGCTCTGCTGCGGCACGGATTTACTAGGAACTGGCATGGTCTGAGGGAACAGCTGAGCGAGAGTACTGATTTTTGGTGGGTTCTCCCCAGTTCTGCTGGTAAGATCAGAAGGGAAATGAGCTACCTCCAAACAGAATCTTGAGCTTCCTGGCCATTTTATTCAAACGAGCCTGGCCCGTCAGGTGCCCATGGGTATCGCTGTCTCTAGTGCCCGACTGTCCTCTCATCTGCTACATGATTTGTCAGGGCCCCTCTTTGGTTTTTGGCACCCCATCGTTTCTTACAGGCAGCCGTGTCAGTGGCTTGGGGGCAAGCTGGCATTTAGGGGAGTCAGTGCACTTGTGGCGAACAGCGCAGCGTGATCTGTGTAACAGCAGGCCGTGGTAACTGCCCTCCAGCAGCCTTGAACAGTCTTTTCTGGAATGTTGCTGGTTTTTTCCTCGCTGCAGCCATGAAGCAATTTGCATTGCCACCTGCTGCCCGAGACAGGCACCGCGCTGCCTTGGAAATCTCGGGTCCTCTGTTGTGTCCTGGTTTCGAATCGCCACCGGCTTGTCACTCAGCCAGCCCATTAGTATTCTATCTGAAAACACTGTAGATAATCAGGAGGGGAGTAAATGCCCACCCTTCGTTGGAATCACTGGCTGGCATTGTGGATTTGCAAAAGTAATGAGTAGTTAAATTCAAGCTCGCTGGGCATGGAGCAATGTCCGCGAGGCCCAAGGTGCAAGAGGCGTTCATTGCTGCAAGTCGTACGGCAGAGTGCCGCTGCGTGCTGGCTAGGGCTGCGTCACTCTGAGACACCCAGCGCCCCCACTAACCCCGACGTTTTTCCCTCACAGCCACGATCAGTGGGCTACTAAATCATAGAATCATAGAATC
>NW_010223976.1:0-43950 GCF_000690775.1 Eurypyga helias
GGGGGCCGGAGGAGCTCGCGCGGAGTGTGCTCCCCCAGCCCGCCTGCCGCTGAACCCGGCGGCCGTGAATGCAGCTCTTGTCTTAGCACCAGGGCGGTTTCTTCTGCCTCAATGGATGTTGTGTTACGAGGGAGGGAAGGTGAAGCCAAGCGCGAGCCTCCTGATCCTCTTCTGTTTGGTCTGATTTCCTTCTCCTCCTGTTTTTATTTATTTATTTTTCCCCCGTACTGAATGCTCTCGTTGTGAGGAAAACGTGTCTGGGGGTCCGAGTGCGGGTCCCGGAGGTCAGTCGGGGTAACTACGGGAAAGGCTGCAACACCCCGCACGGTGGGATGCTTCCAACTCTTGCGCTGTTATCCTTAATTTAGGAGAATGACTTCTTTCCAAGCCATAAGGAGTTGATAATCCTCCTATCTCGCTCGTCTGGCAGAATGCCTCTTCAAAACTAATTACTAATCAATAGCATGTATTAAATCATGGAACAGTATAAACTTGGTTAGTGCCTTTTTATGGATGTGGTATCCATTAAAACTGGTGGCAAGCAATGGTGAACCATGAAAAACAGGCTGCCCAGACATGTGGGGCTCCAGCAGTGAGAATGAGTCATTTAGGACTTTATTTCAGAAATGTTTATATTGACTAGATCTTCTAGTCAGTGTGTTTTGGATTTTTTTTTTCTCTTTTATCTTATTTTAAAATTCACTAAAGGTCTGCTAAAATAGAGAGGACTGGGAAAATGGCTCATTAGTTCTATTGTCATAATTGACACTGTGCAAGCGTAGAAGATGATAGTTCTTGATCCTGAAAGTATGTGGATTAAACTTTTTTTCTTTAGTTGGTGGCTGCTGTCTGTCTGCTACAGATAGAAAAGCTTTCTGGTGGTAATGTCCTTATTGTTACCATCTTAGTATCCTATTAAATGTGTTTTTGTAGTATATGGTGGAACGGGTGGATAGAGGATTGAAACTATAAAGGGATGTTGGAAAGTGAAAGAGATGCTATGTTTTGAACATGCTTTTGCTGTTCTGGAGTCTTACTGAAGTCTTACTCTAGGTTATATGCCAAACCTCTTTTAACATCCTTGAGAAAACCCCCTTATTTGGATTGGGATGTGCATGAAGCCTGCCATGCTTAACTTGCTGCAGACATAATGCAGAAACTAGAGATTCTGGCTCAGTTTAGGGTGAAATTCATGTTGGTATAAGGGAATAATTAGGGTTTGGTGTTTCTTCCCCCTGCCCTGGGTCCATATCGCAGTGAATCCTGAAGGAGCCAAAAGAGTCATTTTAATACAAAATGACAATGGGAAAAGTTATTGGGCAGTTCATTAGAATAGACTGTATGATAGGTAAAGCACACTATAGAATGGGCATGGCTGCAGAAGCAGTGAGGAGGGGGAAAAAAAAAGGTACTGTAAAGTGAACTATGGCCAGATCAAAATACTTGATTTGAGTATCTCTCCACAGCACAATGTGGAGGGCCTTCCCTCTTCAGTGCATGTTAGCTCCTGGTGATATTCTCATATTCATGTGATTTCAGTTTTGCCTCTGTACTACTTCAAATCATACCTTACTTTCCATGTCCAGTCTTGCTGGTCTGATGATCCCTCATAGATATTCTGTTGTCGTATTAAGTGCAGGTTAGCTAAAATGTAAGCCTTGCCTTGCTCTTATTTCACTCTTACTGGTAACTGGAAACTTCACTACCTGCATTCTTCCAGCCTTGTTCCTGTTCTTATTCGACTTCTCTGTCAGAAGTGATGGGAAGAAGGGCAGTGGCATTTCTTACAGAGGAGGATGGCAGGGTGAAATCTAGCCTAGCTGAAGCTTAGGTGGAAGGAATAGTCTAAGAACAATAATGTAAGCAGTGAAGTATATCAGAAATAGTCTTTGTAGTTGTCCTTTCTCAACCGCTATCCATGCTGCTTCTGTTGGGTTCTGCTGAATCTTTAAAACATTAATAACATCTGTTTGCTTTTGGCAAATCCTGATCATCCTGTTTTCATATTAAACCTCCAAATTTATTCTCTTACAATACATCCAGAATGTTGTTGACTTGAAAATGTGCATTCCCCACCTCTGTGTTGTTCCTCTGAGCCTCTTCCTCTAGCCTCTTCCATGGACTCCCAGAAATTGTTCTTGTCAGTCTTCATCTTAAAGCCTTTTCTCTCACTCTGCTTGCGGTCCCCACTGATACTCGGATGACTCGACAGAGCCACATTAAGCTTTGCTATTACTTCACTGATATTCTTTTTAATAGCCCCATTTAAAACACACTGGATAAAGTTCTTTAAAATTGTATAGCTGGTGATATTTGTTAAACAGTTGTTAATACAAGGCAAGGATGCCTAGAAATGTTCAAGTGGAACTAACAATACCAATTTTGTTTCCAGAAGCAGCCTGAAAGGTGACAAGGTGACTTATTCAGAGACCAATCTCTCTGCTGCCCTTGTTCCCCACCCAGGTTAGCTTGTGTGTTTGTCTGAGCCTAATGTTAGCTGTAAGAGCGATGGAGACTCTGTGGAATGGCTGCAAAGTTATATCTGTAGTGCGATCTTAACTACTTAAAAGGACAAGTAGGTTATCAGCACAGATTCTCAGTTTGCATGCAGACTGGTATCTCTGTATCAACGCTTAAGTCATCATTAAGTGGGCTGGCTGTATTAGGTCAAAGACTGTCTAAAGTTTATATTCTGTAACGAAGACTTCACATTTCTTGCAGTCTATTGCTACTGTAATGTTTACCAAAATGTATTTAACACGCTTTCAGAAAACTTGCAAGGTGAGTTTCATTGGATATGCTAAAAAAAAAAGCCTTTTTGCCCAATCTGAACTGAGAAATGCCTAAAAATAAACCTGTTTAAAAACAGCTTTTAGAAGTCTCTCATGCGAAGAATCCATTTACTTTTGATTACTCAAAGTAATACAGTACTTAACTATAAAGTGTAAAGACAGTACTCTAAGCTCTTCTTGGAGTAACCCTACTTAGACCCTGATGGTAAAGGTGACTCACTCTGGACAGTGTGTAGGCTGGTTGCTGCCTGCCCATGCTCTTGGGGTAAAGTTGATTGCTCAAATGAAATCATAGCTGAGATGCTTGATGTGACAATTTACATAGGCCTGCAAATACAATCCGCCTCAACCATGTCTTGACACAACTGCATAACTCTCCTTGCTATGTACAGTTAGCTTGGAATAGAAATGTCTCATAATGCTGTGGAATATCTGCGAAAATGAACATTTTTTTAATAATGGTGTAACTGTGCCATGTTTATCATCACTGTGGAATCTTAAAAGTAGCGTGACATCTCTGTCTGTTGATAAAAGTCTATGGCTTGTCCTTGCTGCTGTGGCCCAGAGTCGTGGAACTCTTAAGAAGAGAGGGATAAGCCCAAGATCCACAGTGATGCCACCTTCTGAGAACTCATTCCTGAAGAAGTAACGTAAGGCAATTCAGTTGTTTCCCTCTTCTCCAGTTCCTTACTTTTACTCTTTATTGCTCCATCCTGATTGTGAAATATCAGCTTAATGATAAAGGAACTATTCATGCAAGGAGGATTCCTCTTGACCCTCATGTCACTGTTCACATGAGCAAAGGTTTGCAACATTGGGCCACATCTTCTTTACTGGGAAATCTCTTTTATTCGCCCACCGCAGTCATCAGCAAATGAAATACTTCCCATTGATAAACATCAAAGCTGGTGAAAAGAAAGGGGAGAATTTGAAGATGAGTGAAAATGAGTGCTTTCAAAACAGAGCAATAAAATGCAAGGAGAAACTGCAGACTCCATTTAGGAGAAGCAGACAAACATACTGAGTATAAGAACAAATAATTGAGGTCTTTATTTGAAAAGCATGCAAGAGTCTAAACAAGCCAGACAGATAACTTTAGAAACCTAAATGTTTAGACTTAAAGCCTAGTGCTGTGAACAAACATTTAGAAGACTTTTAAGGAGAGCTTCTGCTAGGATATACATGGCATGCTGGAGGATTATGCTAAAGGAAATAACAGTTAAGTGGCTGCTTAGCAGTTTCTCTCCTCTGTTTTTTAAAGCCAGGATGTCTTTTCCACTCAGATACTGACAGGTGCATTTTCAGGATTTGGGTTTGTGTTTGAAGATGCTGAATTTTGCTTCTAGATTTGTTTATTCTTGGAGTTTGTCAGTTTAATATGAAATTTTTAAAATAATCTCTGATTCTGAGCACTGTTTCCCACCATCCTTTACTTCCAAGCTGGTACCTCAAGGTTTAAATCTATGTGCAATACTCTCTCAGTCTGCAAGCTATAGTTCTCTTAGCATCTTGAGCTAGATTTTAAAATTATTTTCATTAGTTCAACATGCAATAAAGAGATTATAGATTTTGCTTACACTTTGTAGAGTGATTTGTTTTCCAATGTAAAATCAATAGGGCATATTTTTCATAATCTTCACTTCTCCTGTGTTCTTCAGGAGATTCATAAATGAAATTCTAGACTACTGGGATTTGCTTGTTGGGTCTTTAACTTGCTGATCCCTTCCATCTAAGGTATTGAAAATCTCATATGCTAGGAGACTGTATTCCTTAGTTGGAATGCCAGATGAGCTGTTCCTTTCAAGATTAAGGGTTGCATAGGCTTAGTAAAGCTGAGCAGCAATTGGACAAGGGACTGCCAATGGAAAATCTTTAGCTGCAAAGTTAACAACTGCTTCTAATACTTGTCATATAAAAACTTGACAGTGCAAATTAAAGCTTACTTCTGAGAAATAGGTATTGCTAGATTTTTCCAAATGTATGTCTTCAGTTATGCACCCTCTTAAGTTCAGCAGAGATGAACTGAGATGAAAATGTGGCACTACTGTTCAGTGCTACATGGCATCGCAGACTATGAGTTAGGGATATTGCCACTGCAGCATTAGGAGAGGAAACTTGAGGATGGGCAGTACTATGTTACTCTGCAGGTTTTCTCTGTGTTTTTGCATGCAAAAATGATGAATAAGCAGGCATGCTTTCATGTTATGGTTGTTTTTGTTGGGTATTTTTTTCTTTTTCCCTGTTTAACCATTAAATTGTTTAAACTTTCTTGGAACATGGTTAAACAAAGCTGATTGTGCATACACTGCAACTCTCTCTGCTGATGGAGCAATAGCGATCGATCCGAAGTTATAATCTTCCTGCTGTGGACTTAATCCTTGAGTGCTTTTAGTTTGTTGTCCTTCTGTTACTTTAGGTTAGGTAATATGATCTTTCTGTCATGTTGCCTTCTGCTACTAGGTGTGCTTTCTGGCACGCTCTGCTCTAGAGACCGTGGCACACGAGAAGCTTTGCAGGTTGTCAACAGCTTGTTCCTAAAAGATCTTGGAACCCCTGTTTTGGTTCATACTGTTTATATGGTTATTGCAAGATACCTTCTGTAGCTAGTGAAGATACGAGTGTAGTGATGACTTTGTACAGATTTCATGTGTTTTAAAACAAATCGTTGTTTTTGCTATTAATACTAACTAAACAAAATGAATTGTTTAGCTTTTCTGTGAATGCTGTTGACCTTCAAAGCAATCACACTGCATGCTGGCACTGTGAGTAAATGTCAACGTAGTGACACACAACCAGAAACAAGCTGGATTGCAACTGGCAGTCTCTAGCCTGATGAGCAAGGGAGCGAGTGAGAATGCTTTGGTGCTTTGAGCTGTGGTCCTGATGATCACAGTGCCTGTATTTGCAGGGATTCCATTTTGTCTGAACCCTTGTATGTATGATTCTATGGACTGAATGCCTATGAGCAAGTAGTGAAATTTCTTCATGGAGTATGTCTGTAACTTTTGTTTAGTCCACAGTGAGTTCAACTCGTAAGTTCTGAGTCTGCTTTGTAGTATCAACCAAAACATAATGGGACAATTGGAAGAGCTGCACTTTTCATCTAAATTAAAATACCACTGTGGCCACACCTGATGCTCCTCAGGTGAGCCAGGCTTAGAGGCAGATTGAACCCCTAAATATAGCATGCAATTCACACTCAGCATTTTTACTGGCTCTATTCATTGAAGGAATGGCTTAGGTTTGAAGGCATAACTTGATCTTCCCTTATTTCCTGTCTTCATCCTGACTCAGGTTCCTTAACAGCGCTTCTGGCTCTAATGTTACCATATCTTAAATTAAAGAGACCAAGTTCTTTAGCAAGAAACTTCAGCTTGGCAGTTTTTCCTGTGTCCACCCATCTTATTTTATCATGTCTTTGTATTAATACAGTAATATCCATGTACTTATCAACACTTTAATTGTAGACAGGAGAGATCCCTTCTAGGCATGCCTTGCCCTAGCAGCTCTATTTACTGTTAGATCAGTAAAGAAGTTACAGATTTTTTTTTTTTGCCTTGTGTTGTGTGAACTCTAGTGCCTCAAAGGCACTGTTAGCTGCAAAGTAGCTTCTGAAATGCTTTAAACTCAAACCTTCTACGCTGTTTTCTTAAGAGAAAGAAAGGAGTAATGGAAAGGGAATAGGAAACTAAAAATAGGTTGTATATTGTAGCCTCTGTTGGATCTGAAATCAAGTTCCTTTTCTAAGAATATGTGTATCTGTGGACCTGTTTCTTTACCCCCCCTGTTATGGCATCAGTTGCTACAGATCAGCCCATTTGAAGGCTATATTTCTGCATTCAGAAACAGTAGACATGGATCATGATTGAGCAAACCGGCAAACACTAAATTGACTTTGTTCTGTGCCAGCATCTTACAAATATTGTGTAAATAGGTTCCAACTGCTGAGAAACAAAACCCAGACACCTGTGTCTCTTTGAGGTTGCAAGAGGTGCAGAAACAGTCCCAGCGGGACCTATTGCAGGCCTCTGAACTCTGATCATTCTTAACAAGAAAGATGTCATTTATGTAACATTAATCAAGACTCCAAAGTAAGTCATAGAATTGTCAAATAATGGCAACTAAGGAGTTGATAGCTAATGGAACTTGAAAATAGTTCTGCAAAGGGTTGTGAAGGTTGTCCTGAGGTGGAAAGCATAGTCAGATATGATGCAGTATTTTGGGTGATGTGGCTAAAATATCAAATTCATCAGTGGTGACTGATCATCACTGTACTCATATTGGTGCTCCCCTTTTCCACTTCTAACCCACTCCAAGGGAGTAGAAAAGCTGTGGAGGAAAGTTGCTCAAGAATCTTGTGTGGTCCCTTGCTAGGAGAAACGGCAGCTGTAAGTATGTTTGTTCTGGCCTATGAGGGAAGGGAGGCTGAGTCTCCTCAAGGCACCAAAGAAATATAGGAGGTGTTTGGAGCCTAGCAGCTAAATAAAGAGAAGGGGTCTAATCAAACTCACTGGTGTTAACTGACTTCATCCATGGCTTTTCTTGCAGCAGTTAGGCTGGATCCCTTACCCTAACATGCTCGACTGTTACAGTTGCTGCTAACCAGCTTCACGGACTGTAATGCAAATATGTTAAATCAAGTTAAATAGTTGAGCTATGATAACTTGCCAGTTAAGTTAGAATTTCAACCTTCAGACCTGTGTAAGTGGTGTGTACGTGACTGCACAATGATAGAGGGCAGCTCTGTAATCAACGCTTGCCTTGTTGGCACAAGGGGGTTTGAAGGGCATTGAAGTTTATGCTTTCTTATTGGTATCAGTGCACTCTGAAAACTTTTTATCTGTGACACTGTCAGTCTGCCCTTTTAAAATAATACTTGCATATTTCCAACTCTTTTTTTTAATGGCTTTTGGAGTGGAAGGCAGGAGAAGGGAGAGGAAGAATGAAAAACTCTGAAGTTGCTTCTATTGTAGCAGCAAAACCAGTAGCTAACTTTTTTGTATTTCTCCACGTGATTCGTTACAATAATACAAGGTGTCCAGGTAGTATCTTAGCTGGACTCTGTATTGCTATGTAGTCTCTGCATGATTCTTTAAGCTGTTAACTTGTTTAATGAAATGAGCGTAGGTGTCTTTATCTTAAATGTAAGAGCAGCAAAATAACTCACACTCTGAGAGTGCCTTGGCTTTATATGTGTGTGTTTTAAGAATGCTTTGCTCAGCTCTGCTACAATTGGATAGTTGGTAATTTGGACAGATGTCCCCACAGCTGGCAGCTTGTTGTTTCCTAGTTGAGAAACACTGCAATAAAGTAGTTTTACACGTGGCATTAACTTGGTGCTTTCAGCTGAATTCTGTGCATCTTAGGAAAGCAGCCTCACTTATTTGAGGTAACTGCAGCTTTTCTGTGGGTTTGACTTTCTGAGCATCTTGTATGCCAAGCAGCTTTTAAACTTGAGGGTTCTCTACTTAGCAGTGTGCAAGTACTTCCTCTGTCTCCACTTCTAAGCGGTAACAGATGCCTGCTGAGCAGTTAGAGATGTCAGTTGCAGGAAATCCAGGCTAGGAAGGAAAAGCGTGACAAACAGAAGGCAGCAACTGTAGTGCTTCTGCCAGCTGATGCCTTTTCCCTTTAATACAGTAGCAAGAAGACAGCAGGGTGGTTTGGCTTTGATACCTTCTCAAGGGTGGGACAGTTGAGAAGTGGCAGGGCACAGTCTGTTAATTACCTGCCATATGTCAATGCTGTGCCTTACTCTTTGCCTTCAACTTGTCTCGTGTAAGATGTTTTGGAGTGACCTTCAAATACATGAACAACTTCAACTCTGGAAGTGTGCAGTTTGGTAGTCTGAAAGTTGAAAGAATTTTCAGTCAAAAACTTGATTTTTCACTTATTCAAAACACTTTCTGCGGGATATATGCAATGACTTGTTTACCACCGTTTTTTGCCCAGGGGCTAAATGTGATACTGGACTGAAAAGATTATTGAGGAACAACTGAAAAGAGCAGATACTGCTTCAAAGTTATTGATTGGAAGGTCTCTTGGGAAGAAAGCCCCTTCTGTGTAGTTAGTAACAGAAATGCTCAACAGAATAAAATAGCAGAAGACTCTATTCCTGTGTACATGTTGTATGTGTCGTTTTTAATGTTATACTATTCTTGCAAAAATGAGGTTTGTGTGTGTGCTGACACAACTGTGTTTAGGAAGTATTCTAATGCATAAGCAGCTCTTACCAGCAAACTGATGTTATTCCCAGTCTAATTCACTTGCCCAGCAGCAGCAGCAAGTTATATTATTACAGGTGTGAGAGTGTCTAGGTCAGGCTCTTTCCCAGCACTCTTATCTTAGTTACTGATCCCACTTCTTCATATCATGCCATAACTATGCTGGCAGATCTGTGTATCTGTATTTGAAAACATTTGTCCAGAGCAGGCTTCCTTTCCTTCCCCAACCCTACTGTAAAATCAGTCTTAAGCTAATCTTGTGTTGAAGGGTTTTATAGTAAGTCACATAACAAAATTTTGTTTCAGCTTAAGCCCTGGATAAAGATAAATACATAGTAACAGAAATCTAAAAGCAAATAGCATTGCTGTGGCAAGTTTTCTCCCCTTTTTTACTCCTCTGAACACAAACCCATCACCTTGCTATTCATAAAAAGCATCCTGTCCCTGTTGATGTTGGAAGCCTGCCTTGCCTTGCCTTGCCTCGTCCTTCTGCTATCTGATGGACCAATACAGAGTGACACACACTAGTGTGGTTGAGGTTATGTAAAGTTTTTGGTTGACCCTGGAAACTTTGATGTTTGTTTGGCCTAACAAAGTGAGTTAAAGGTTCTGCCCCAAAGAGTTAATAGCCAAGCGTGACTGTTCCTACCGTTTTGTAGTTCAAAATCTATTTGATTAAAAATATCATTACACTTAGTACTCTGCTCCACCCAAGTCTCGTCACTTTTAGTTTTGCTTCATTGGTTTGATGCTGATAGGGAAAAAGTAAGATTTTTATTTTAGCACGTGTAAACTCAATGAACTATTGGAAAAGCTGTTTTACCAGGACCTGCCTTTTCTTTTTTTAACTTGTTTCTCCTTAAAATAAGCTGTTAAAGAAGTGTGATGCTGCTAGCACACTTTGGCTGCAGCTTCTAGTTTGGTTTCAGAGAAGCAAGACTTTTTTAATGTATCAAAAGTTGGAGCTGAAATAAAAAAACACCTGTGAAACCAAAAGCCTGTAACATTTTGGTCCTAGCTACTAAGAAACAAACTCAAAACAATATGACTGTAAATTTGTTAATCTGAAGCATGTTTTTATGCATGGCTATAAATGGGAGAGTGTGTAACATGCTGCTTAATGCCATGCTAGTTTATGCTGCAGTTCATTCATTGAGTAGAAAAGCATATTTAGGCCTCTAAGCAAAGTTGTCAAGCTTGGATCACTTGTATTTTAACTTGTCCTAGTGAGCTGTTCTTATAAAGTGAAATCATGGGGGGTGAGGTGGAAAGCTTAATTTAAAATTAATCTTCTCTGTTTACTTCTCCTGTGTAGTATCAAGGCTTTTCCGTCCAAATATTCCAGTTTATACCAGTTTATGGCTGGGTGAAAATCTGCAAAGGTTAACTGGATTGCTGCTTCAGGTCTTGAGGCCTTGTTTGAATAAGGAGGAAAAAAGAAAAAGCAACACTTCAAACATACGGTCCAACCCCTCCTCACCTAGTAATTTAAACGCAGTAAACTGTTTTTATTGACAATATGATTGTTTTGGTTTAATTCAAATCTACTTAATTGCAGCAAAACTGAAATATATTATTTTGGAAACTGACTGCTGCATGGCTTAGCATCTGCTTATGCAATTGTACCAGTTCTGTTGCAATAGTCTCATGTAAATACTGTCTGGTTCTAACCCTGCCTAACATAGGTCGCCAACTGGTGTGAGGGCTTGATTAAACTCTTGCCTCTTCTGCTTTCACTTTCTTATCTCTAAAATGGGGACAACAGCATTTTCCAAAGCCATTTTAAAGGGGAGTTGGCCACATTAGTCACCATGTATGTATTCAGATAGGAAAGAAGACTAATCTGTTGTTAAAGATTATTCAAATTTCTTAATTTCAGCTGATGCAACATAAAAGTTATTGAAATACTTCTTTTTCCAACCAAGCAAAAGTGAATTATAAGCATATTGGCACAGAAGCCCTCAAAATTAAGATACGTTAATGGAAGCTACAGAGTTGTCTGATAGGTTTTATTTCTGAATGAGAATAATCAGAGGCCAAAGAAAAGTTGAGGCACTCGGCATCTGCACAACAGCTGTGGTTCTCATGCAGCAGTAACTAGTTAATTTGGAATTTTGGGAAAGTGAAAAGGAAACAATTCTATAATTGCATTAATCACAAGAGCAAGGGAATGCTGGTAAAGCACTGAATATGCTTTTCATCAAAATAGTTTATTAACTAGTTCATCAAACTAGAATCTAGTCCAGAAATTAATAGGGGGAAACAATCCATATCAACTGCTAAATTCTGTAGTCGCGATGTGTCAGAGAAGCCAGCTGCCTTTGCAGAACTGTTGGTGTTTATGTCCATTGCACATAAGTGGAAAGGAGAAATAAAGATAAGCAGCATTAATTAACTCAAGCGTAGTATCTGCAAGTATCGCAAACAGGTAAACTTCAGCGTTCAATGCTGCGATGACAAAATAGTTCAAGTTATTTGCTGAATTATGAGTTTCACTTATTATTTAACTCTGCAGAAAGCCACAAAAAGGAAATAACCTTGTTGATCTCTTTCCATTAATATCCCTCACATTGTTTGTCCTATGAATTATGACTTATAGGAAAATTAACTGTCCATGCTATACATCATCCACAAGCAAGTCTTAAACAGTGCATGCTGTGAAAATATTGACCTGCTTCCAAGAGGTTAATATCCCTACAAATTAGAACTTTTTTCCAGAGGAAACAGTAACACCTCTTTGTTCTACATAATGGAAGTAGAGCTCCATTTGTTCAAGTGTGGGTTATTTTTGTTGGGGGTTTCGGGGTTTGGGGTTTTTTTGGGGTGAGGGTGTGGTTTCTTTGGTGATGAGCTCTTACCGGCTAAGTCTAACTTAAATTCGTGTTTCATCCTAAAATAGAAACTGTTCCAAACTTGGGGGTTTATTGAAGAATTAATTTAATTTCTCATTACGGTAATTTACCCTTAGTAGTCTTTTTCACACATCTGGGCTAGGAGGTCACTAATAAAGCATGCTGTTAGCTAGTTCTTATGTCAGAAGGTTAGCAGCAGGACAGGAAGGGTTGGTAGTGAGGGGAAACTTAATCATTCAACTGTAATGGTTCAATTTGTCAAAAAACCTCAAAATTCACCATGTCGCAGCTTATGAATGCTTGATTTCTGATCAAACAGTGGCCTTAAGTTGTTCTGTGCTTTCTCTTAAGGGCTTGATTGCATGCTTGATTTAGTTTCTAAGCATGAAAACTGCCAATGTAGCCACGAGAGATTTCGTTATTACACACAAGGTACAGAAACAGTAACAAATATTTCCAAAGACGTGGCTACTCGCAGCTTTTCTGCCAAGTCACGTGACCAACACTGGCTTGGCCTCAACTTGCCTTGGTAAGGAAGAAGGGGCATGTGCTTCAGTCCAACCTTGTTTGGACTGAACATCCTTCTGTGGCCTTGTTCTTGAATTTATTGTGTGAAAACTGAAGCCTCGGACATGGGACATTCCTTTCAGTAGAGGTAGTTTGGGAAAGCAATGGGGAGTTTCCATGAGGGTGGAGAAAAAAGGCAAAACACAGAACTTGTTGTAGACCGTGAAATCAATAGGCATTATCCAAATCACGGCTCAGCAGAGTACAACAGGTTTCCACAAACACACATGTACACCATGTGAGGACTTTTTGGAAAATGCTTATGCGTCTTTTGGCTGAAAATTTCTCAAACTCCCTATTTTTTAAAATACTAATTTGTAAACAGAGGTTTATGACAGAAAGCTTCAGGGGTAAATATATAACTCCTGCTTTTTGCAAAACAAAAGATCAAAGACGTACCCTTCTTCGTTCCCTTCCCCCGCTCCTTCCAAGTTGTGTAGTTTCTGCTGAAATCCTTTATTAGTGTTCTGTTTCCATTATCAGATGGAATATTTTCATGAAAAATTTGCTTAATCTGAAGAGAATAGCACTTGCGCTGTGTCTGTAGCTGTAGATGTAACAGCCATGTGTAAATCTTCAGCAGAACAGCACTTGTGCAAGTAAGGAGTGCAAATTATTATTACAGAGCCAATAATCTTGACTTGTGCTTCTCTTAAATGTGGCCTTAAGATGAGGCTTCACAAAATCGGTCGGGCAGTGTGTCCGCTTTGTAGAACCATTAGTCTACTCAATAAAGGAAATCACATGTATTTTTTTATGATGTGCAAGCCTTATTGAAAGACCTTTTAAATCTCTTCTTAGAAGTCTGTCAGGAAAAAATTTAAATCAGGCTGCTGCTGCAAAAGTTTTAGTGTTCTATTTATCAGTACAGCTGTTTCTTTCCAAGTAATCTGTTTTACTCTGTAGCATTTATCTTTTACCTACTCTGCATCCTGTCAATCCTTGAGGAAGAATCATAGAATCATAGAATGGTTAGGGTTGGAAGGGACCTTAAAGATCATCTAGTTCCACCCCCCCTGCCATGGGCAAGGACACCTTGCACTAGACCAGGTTGCTCAAAGCCACATCCAGTCTGGCCTTGAAGACATCCAGGGATGGGGCATCCACAACATCTCTGGGCAACCTGTTCCAGTGCCTCACTACCCTCTCTGTGAAGAATTTCTTCCTGACATCTAATCTAAACCTCCCTGATTTCAATTTGTACCCGTTACCCCTTGTCCTGTCACTACAGGCTCTTGTAAAAAGTCCTCTCCCAGTACCCTTGTAGGCCCCCTTCAGATACTGGAAAACTGCAATGAGGTCTCCTCGGAGCCTTCTCTTCTCCAGGCTGAACAAGCCCAGTTCTCGCAGCCTTTCGTCATAGGAGAGGTGCTCCAGCCCTCTCATCATCTTCGTGGCCCTCCTCTGGACTCGCTCCAAGTGGTCAATATCCTTCTGATATTGAGGGCTCCAGAGCTGGACGCAGCACTCCAGGTGGGGTCTCACCAGAGCAGAGTAGAGGGGCAGAATCACCTCCCTTGACCTGCTGGCCACACCTCTTCGGATACAGAGAAGAAGAAGAACTCCTGTATGCCCTTGAATGGTGCCACAGAAAATGATGAAATTGTTTAATCTTTCTCACAACTTCTGCCTGAAGAACCCCTTCTGAATTACTAAGATTTTTACTGTAGGGCAATCATGCCTCCTGATGCATTAGAATTGTACTAAGGATTTCAGAACCGATGTCTTGCCTCCAACATCACATTGTAGAAATACTTCCATTAAACTAAATCATTGTTAACATGGATCTTGGATTAGACAGGCAGGTTCATCTACACAATCACGCTGAATACTTTGAATAAAAGCTATGGCATAGGTTGAGAACCTGTTTTAATTTACAGCTGAATTTCACTCATGTTCACTAAATTTTTTGTTTTGTTCTTACACCAACACTGGGCTTTGGTTTAAATGGCTTTTGTTTGTGGTCTTGTGGTTTCTGATGTACAAAAGAAAGCAATGCTATCCCCTCTCAGCCTTTATTTTTGCATTACAGATTGCTTTGGCTTACCCGTAAGAGTCTCCTCATTCTCCTAGCCCATGCTTGCCTCTATACCCATTTCCTGAAGGCTGATGACCAGAATTGTAGAAATTGCACCAAGTTTCACCAGTGCTGTGCAGAATGACAGCAAGACATCAGGAAAGGAGTTTTAAACATCTAACTCTTCCTTAAGTTCTTCCCTGTTTGTTTTTATTATGTTCTGTTGTTGAAATGCCTAAACTGTATGACTGGACTAATGAGAGGTAACGAAAAAAGGTGTTCCCCTTCCATTTACTGCTGTAGGTTATGGCAGAACTCTTACATCAGAGAATAGGAGAGGCAGAATTAATTGCAGTGGTTGACTAGAACATCTTAAAGCTGACTCTAGAAGTACCCAGTTTTTGAAACATGGTTTTTCATTGAGATAGGTTATCCTTAAAACTAAAGCAGTAGTGATGTAGTGTACAATTGACCAGGACACTTTGCAGGCTTCTCAGATCCGCTGAGCAATAAATGTTTGAAAAAGGTGTTGACATGCTGAAGGCACGTCAAGGTCTGTAATGTTACGGGGTGCTCAAGTACATGTGTAATAGGAATGAAGGGTCTGGTGCCATCCTTGCTAATGACTGAAACGATGCCAGTAAACGACTCTAAAAGATACAGTCAGTGTCACAGCTGATTGCTCTGTCATTACTTTTCTGAAGCTTACAGCACTGCTAGGGTTTATCGCAACCTGTGTGCTACCTTTATAAGACCTTATCTTCTCTAAATAAAATTGACAACAAAACTTATATTGCTTTCAAGGACAATAAGGTAAAATTTCAAGATACTGACATTCTGGAACTCTCATCTTACTTGAGGCTAGTAGAAGGAGAGATTCAGTTCATAGCAAAGATGGAAGGAGGAAGTTACGGAAACTAAATAAACTTAAAGCTGTATTTTGCTAGTCTGCTCTTTCTTGTGGAAGGATGTCATTTAAGTAAGTCAGATTTTTTTTCCAGTGGTTCTCTTCTACAGGCAGGCATTTTCTGTTGTTAAATCAACATGTTTTCCTGGAACTATTTTTTTTCTATTAATTTTCAGGTACTGCAGAAGCTGTAAAGCTAGGAGGGTTAAGTGGTACATTTGTTCCCCGCCCACTTATTCGTCCTATGGGAGATAATTCTCTCTTCGTGCCAATGGTGATTATTTCCCAGGATATTTTCCATTAACTTTGAAACTCAGCCCTTGTCCTTTTATGCTGAGGGGGCAGGTGGGGGGAAGCCAGACCAAAAAAGGGTGCATTTGTATCTTGGGAAGCACCATGTCCTCAGCAAGCTTTCTTGATCAGCTTTACTACTCATCTGTAACTTTCCATGTAAAACTCAGAAATGGCAAGCTTCACAGAATGTATTGATTTCACCTTGTTGGGAGTGAAGAGGCAATGGGGCTAGTTACCAGTGCTGACTGAGCAGGTAACCTTTCAGTACATTACAGCAATACTGAGACTCTCTTTTTCCAAGCAGAAGCAATGCTAAGGACTTGCTCTAGCTGGAGTAAAATTCATTGCAGTGATCAGCATTTACAATAAAACAGTCAGCACGTGAATATCTTGTTATAATTGGAGTGGGGCAAGGGAGGAGGAGAGGGAGAGAGGATGGAAGAATACTAGATACATCTAATGCTCCACTGTAGAACTGCCCAAGACCTTTATCCTCACTTCTCCTGTTTCATCCTGCTAATGCTTTGTCTAATTTTGATCATCTTTCCAAGCAAGGAATAGCTGGCACAATTTACCTTTCCTATTCCCAAGCAATAATATGGAATTAATTTGACTCTAGACTCACAAATTGTTTCCACTGGACTGTGTCCTGAGGCCTCCAGAGCTATAAATATTAGCCACAATTAAATTTTTGAGTCTTTCAGGTTCAAGCAAGTACAAAGATGGTTCTTTGTTTCCTCTAAATTCATGATTTACTACATGGCCTTCAGATAAGTTAAGGGTAGAGGTGTTCTAATTTCACATGTAAAAATCTTTTCCCTCCTTTTCTCTGATTAGAGTTATTTCTGCTTAATAAATTGAGATTGTGCTTGAAGAGCGTGATTTTTTTTTTTTCCTGTCTAATATGGGTTAATGACCAGATTGCCTTTCTAAATAATCACTTAGTCTGGTTAAATTGTAATTGAAAAAGAAGAGAACAAATGAGCACTTAAAGAATGAAATAACGAGTGTTCCGATCTGTGACAAATGTGCATTCTCTACTCTGGTTCTTTTTGCTAGCTAGGAAGCATATATAGTAAGAGTACACAGTGGCTAGAAGAGATGCTCATGCCTGTAGTACTGTTGTAGGGAGAACACCCTTTCCAGGTTAAACAGCTTACTTGTTCTCTTCACTGGGTTGTCAGTGTCGGCAGTTATGGATTGAAAGCTTCATGCTTGGTCCCTGTTACAAATTTTAGCTTTTTAATGTTGTTCCCCCACAGACATTACACTTGCAAAAAGGTAAAACAAAACCCAGGAATAAAAACCAGAAGTGCCCAGACTTAAGTTTCCACTCTTTCACTGAAGAACTTCCTGCATTGTTTAACACGCACAATTGGTGATGTCTTAAAATAATGATGCTGGGAGAAAAAATATGCTGTCATCAGTGCTTGGGAGAAGGTTGGGGAAAACTTCTTTCCACTTAGCAGACTAGTTAGAAAGAAGGTCTCTTCTGCAACATCAGCCTAGATTTTTAGGCCATTAGCCTAGAGAAAGGCAAAGACCGGTGACAGTATTCTCCATTTTTATTTATAATGACATTGCATCCAAATGCAATTACTTCCGAAAAACTTCGGTCACAACATTTTTGGGAATTGCTGGAGTCTGTATGCAATAGTACACTGACCCATCACAAGGATGCTCTTGTTCAAAATCATCTCTGTACATACAGGTGATTCTGGGATTTGGTTGTGTGAACTTTTAGAACAGGTGACCGGATATAACTTCCGGTGCAAGTAGGAATTCATTGGCTTATCCAACAAACTTAAGCAGTGATATAGTAGAGTTCACTGTTGCAGTTTAAGTTTGCTTTGGGATACTTCTGTGTTCTTCAGTTCTGAGCACCTAAATAAACCTCAGATGAAGCTTCGTCAGAACTATACTAAATAGCGAATATTTTCCAGTGTAAAAGTATGTGCATAGGGTTAAGGTGTGGGTGCTTTCTAGTCTTCCCTAAGGTCAGTCATGTTCATCGAAGGACATACACAGGCTTTCTTGATGGCAGAGGGAAAATACTCTTGATTAACTGCATCTCTCTGCTGAAGACCACTTCTGTGTTTCTCTGTTTTGTTTCCTGGCTAATCAGTAAATGTAAAGGAATCTTCAGCTTTAATTTATGTTTTTCTTCATAGCATGTGCTTAATTACTTTTTACTCTCTACTTTCTCCATCTAATAAAACCAGCAAGGCTGCTTTAAAAAAAAGTACTAGTCCTATTGAAGTTTAGGAACAAGAGTTTCCCCAATACTTTAAAAAAAAAAAAAAAAAGAAAGAACTGTGACAAAACAGCCTAATTAAGAAATCAAGACCAAGACATGTCTAAAAAGCCCTCTGGGTGTGCTGTATTCTAAATTAACAGACACAAATGATGTCTGGTTTGCTGTCCTGTTATATAACAAAACTATGCAAAGTGAAATCCAGGCATGTATTTACATGCATTCTTTAAATATCAGGCTTAGATGTAGGGACAGCTCTGTATGAAGTGGCATGTGCTGGAGGCTCTATTAGGTAAGAAAAGGTATGCTTAGATGGAAGTCCAAGTTGCTGACAGACCAAAGTTCAGCATAATGAAGGGAAAGCAACAGAGCGTCTTGGTTCTGCAATTCATTTATGCATTGAGAAGCACTGTTGCATGAACGGAATGAAACACTGAAGTTGCCTGGGTAAATGAAGAATCAAGATGATCAACAAAATTTTTTTGCAGAGCAAGTTCAATCTTGTTTGATAACCTTTTGGATAAAATGTGGTATCTACAGAGCATTTGACCTTTCTGTTTTGTATGCAAAGATATTGGTGGATCATTTTAAACTCACTTTTAGCAAATATAAATAACTTTAACTGTCCTGTCAGAAAACCCAAACAAAAATGAAAAACCACTGACATGCTGAAGAGTTAAAAAGAAGAGTTGAGGAAAACCTGAAGTTCTTTTTCTGAAGACTGTGGAAAACAGACAAGATAACATTCTATCTGCTGTATTGGTAGGAGTGTGAAAATACCATCTCATTCCAGATTAAATCTTGCTATTGCTGGAAAGAAAACCCACCCCTGAAGTATGTAAACCCATATTTTCCAGGATTTTTTTTTCCCAAGTGGGAATTTTCAAGTTTGCCCTTTGATAGGAACTGTATTTTAAGATTAAAATGTTGATTGAAAAAATGCAAAGTATGTTTTTACTTGCAATAACACTTAATCAACCCTTTTATAAATGCAGTGTACAACAACAAGGGGAAAAACTCTCCCTGCTATTTGTAGTTGATCTATGTAGGAATGTAAACACTGGGACTAACACTTGCTTTCCAGGGTTTGATTTTTTTTTTTTTTCCTTTTGTTCTGGTTCAATTGATAGATAAGGAGAAAGGAATCCTGTATACCTGTATTGATCTCTTTAGCTTTTTGGGTAATGTTCATGTATGCTTTTGGTTAGGTTTTATTATTTACATCTGTCAACGTCAAGCATGAGAGTTATGGGGTTTTTATTCTTTTAGAAGTAAAAGTTAACATTATTTCCTCAATTACTACTTCCTATTTCTTGCCTCAATTTCAACTTTGGCCTTGTGATAGGAGGCTACTGGCCATAACCCCACTGTGCTATTAGAAACAAGCTGTTTCTGCCTCAGATGTTATGTTTGTTAAAACAGACTGTACAACTTCTGGGGTTAGTGAGAGTCTTGGAGAACCTCTCAATTCTTGGCGTAGGCCAGCTGGGAAGAAGTGCCATGCTCAGCAGTTGAATTAACTGTGGAGTCACTCCTATATGCTCAGTTGAGCTGGAATCGGTCTTGCGTAATCAGCTGATGTACTCTATAATAAATGTGGAGTTTATTAAATCCCACCATCCTTCTCTAATGCAGGTGCTGCTGACTCACATCCTGCACCCTTTGCCCCAACCACCTCCCAACTTGACTCTCTGCATAGGTCAGTAAAGGACAGTAAAACTTTCACAGGTTAGCAAGACACAAGGGTGTTGCCTGTTAGACTGAGACAATATGGTTCACTTGTCTTATTTTTCTTTCTACAAAAAAGGTCGCAAACCATTCCCCACAGAAGTGAAGTAGGAAATCCAGGACTCAGCTAAAAGACTTCTTTTTACATCTGGCATGGTTCTTGTCCTGAAAAACATGAAATTCATATTGCAAACACAGATAATGCTGAGAGGGAAATGAAAGGTCAGCTATCCCAAGTCCTGCTGGTTAGCATAGGCCTGCAGAGACTGTCAAGTGGGTAAGGCAGCCTGAAAGGCTCATTTGCTTGGCCCTGTGTGCTGGCCCTGGTCATACGCCAGCGTGTTGCAGTCAGCTGGGAACTCGGAGTCCAGATGAGCAATCAGGATAAGCCTGTTGTTGCATGGCCCTGTGAAAAAGGATGGCAGGAACAAGACTATGCTTTTCTAGTGACTTTGAGCTGCTAGGGAGGTGTGGATAGTTACCACCATCCTTCCCTGAGAACTCTTGCCTTGAGCCGATCACGTATGTAATGTGCCAGGGGCCAAGGGGCTGGCAAAAATAGAGCGTTTGTGTTGGCTTTGTATTCTAATCCTCAAAGAATTTTTTTTGTATCTCCAAGGAGCAATGAGCTTTGATTTCTCTGTGCACACACACATATATGGCAGCCCTCCTAAAGCTAACATTGGTATAGCTGCTCTTTCTGCTGCCTTGAGGAAATAGTTTAACTTTATGTGTATTCTTTCATCTTTCTGCATCTCTGCCACGTTGGGTCTCTGGCTACCAAAGTGAGCATTGTGGCGTGGCAAGGTTTTAGCAGTATTGCAGCTGTCTTTGGAAGTGAAGGCTGGGAAGAGAGGTGAAATATTTTAGTCTCAAGAATATATAACTTAATAGCAAGGTTTTGGAGAACTCAAAACAGGAAATTTCAATAAATCATTACATGTATACACCTCATATATCTAGACATGGAAAGTAACTGGGGGGAAAAAGGTTTCTTTGAGTTTTACTCATTGGTAAAACCATTAGTTGCATAGTTGGCTTCGCTTTCCTATGCCTTCCCCAAACCTCAAGCTGCCAAGATACTTAAGTGAGGAAAATATTTTCTGATGCACAGTGTCCTCCGTTCAGTCAGGACACCTCGTGGAGGGAGGGGGGAAGGCAGTTGGCTTTAAATCTTTTTTGGTTATTATTTTCTTTTATTTCTCCAGTACTATAGCTCAAACCAATAGATTATGGCGTTTATTATTATATGAAATATATATTTGTTGCTTAACAACTAGAGGCACAAACTTAGTCAATAGATGAGCTACGACAGCTGTCAGCCCAGATTAATATATTCTTAGTTTGACTGTGAATCTACTACTTTTGATCTAGCTAGAAAGTACTTACAGCTTCAGACTGTGCCTGTGAAATAGCTTCTGCTGCTTTTCTTACGGAAGCAGATGTCAAAGTGCAATATGCCAACAGGGCAGGAAATTTCTGGCCATGGCGACAGTGTTGCCCGTCAGCATGATGAGTTTGAGGAAGTTGTTCTGTCAGTCTAGCTGTGACCACCCAGAGATTTCTTGCTTTTAAATGCGATGCTGGCTGGGTGGGTTTCTTTTCTCTTTACTTACAAGTAAACCTGGGACAATATTATCTCGGTCAGCAGAACTTTGTAATGTATATCTCCAACTGGGAGTCTTCGCATGCCACTCTTGCCCGTCAGCATGATGAGTTTGAGGAAGTTGTTCTGTCAGTCTAGCTGTGACCACCCAGAGATTTCTTGCTTTTAAATGCGATGCTGGCTGGGTGGGTTTCTTTTCTCTTTACTTACAAGTAAACCTGGGACAATATTATCTCGGTCAGCAGAACTTTGTAATGTATATCTCCAACTGGGAGTCTTCGCATGCCACTCTTTCACATTAACAATTAAATGTTTTGATTGCATTTAAAAAATCTGATTATTATAAACAGCAAACTGCTCCTGTAACTTTATAACTGGAGCCAGAAAACCCAAATAACTGCAAAAAACATGTGGGACAAGTAGAAGTGTGTGCAATTTGCATGGAATGGATATTTATTTATTTTTATAGTAATTTAGGAGTTACTTTAAGCCTTTTCATGATGTTAAAAGCCATGAAAAAAATCCATACAGGTTCTTGTACCACTTCACCTATTTGTTTTTCTCTGCTGCTGCTAGATTTGCTTAAAATTAAAAGCTGCTTAAAGATGAACAGCAGTATAGAGTTTCAGCTGACAATTATAAATTTATAATTATAAATTTAAACCTTGTTACCTGGGACAGGCTACATTGTCAATATTGTGTGTATCCATGATCCACGGTTTTCTGGTGTGGGTTTTTTTTGTTTTGTTTTGGGTTTTTTTCCAAATTGTATACAAGATTTGGAGGTCAATGTGAAAAGAGATTGCTTTTGAAGCTGTCTCTAAAGTACTTGGTAGATTTGTAATTCTCAGTCTTTTTCTGTGTATTTAATGTTTATGTCCTCAGTAAAAGAACTTCAGAAAGGAGGAAAATTACTTCGTGTTCCTTCAGAGTCAGAAGTGAGAACAAGGCCTAGGAGTCCTGAAAGGATGCAGCAGAGAGCTGTGATTGTTCTTTATGTGCATGGTAATAGTCTGACAGTAGAATGAAAGCCACTGGTTCTGATTTCAGGCTTAATAGTTCAATTACATCTCCTTTCTTATGGAGAAACACTTAGCATTTGCAAAAGAGAATTGCTCATACCACTGGGAGAAGCTTAAAACTACCATTGGACTTAAGTGTCAGCTCTCCAGGGAATGCTTTGAATAATAAGGGAGGCTTCACCTCTTCAAAAGAGACCTGGCACTGAGCAGTACCTGGCTGTTCTTTTTATATGTAATAGGGTGCCTATGGGGCAGGATCTGTGGCTCTAGTTTATGTATCCTGTTTATTGTCTTGTGTCTTTAGTCTGGCCTATCCATCTACCTGGCAATAAGTATCCCAGAATTTCCTTTTCTTGCCTTTCCTCATTGTTATCAGACCCAGCTAATCCTTTGAAGTGTCTAGGTTTTCAGACCAAATATGAAATTATTCCTACTTGATATGCAACACTTGTATCACAGCTTTCTTGCAGTCTTTAACTAATAGAATAACATCACTAACCACATGTGGAACCATACATAAGTGCATGCTGGGGGCTACCCAGCTGGAAAGCAGCTTTGCAGGAAAGGACCTGGGTGGGCATCAGGTTGAACATGAACCAACAATGTGCCCTTGCAGCATAGGTGGCAAAAGGTATCCTGGGCTCCATTAGACAAAGCATTGCCAGCAGGTCAAGGGAGGTGATCTTCCCCTCTGCTCCATACTGGTGAGGCCACACCTGGATTACTGCATCGAGTTCTGGTCTCCCCAAAACAAGAGAAACATAGGGCACACTGGAGAGAGTCCAGCAAAGAGTTGCTAAGATGATCAAGGGACTGGAGGATGCTCTAGTCCCGTGAAGAAAGGCTGAGCGAGCTGAGACTTTTCAGCTGGAGAACAGAAGGCCCAGGGGATCTCAAATGTATATAAATGTCTGAAGGGGGAGGGGGGTAAAAGAATAATCTCTTCCTAGAAAGAAAATAAGGCCTTGGTGCACTTTTTCATGCTTACAAAGGCAGAAGTTGATAGTTCTGTCCCACTTTTACTACTTCAGGCCAAGAAGCCAAAGCAAAAGGACGAATTCCACACACCTGGTTATGATAAAGCTCAGTTGTAGGCAGTCTCCAATGTGCTTGTTCCATTAGTTTTACACCCTGACATTATTTCTACAGGGACTAAATGTCATTCTGTTGTGAATCATCCTACCTTGCAGGGGTATTGATCAAATTTCAAACTTAGACATCCCTTCTGCTAATACAGAGTTGGAGACTGCTAAGATGGGTCTGCTGACTCTTGCAAGCTTTTAAGCCGCCTTAGAGACTTGCCAGAGCAAACCTTAACAAGCCGGTAGAAAAAACAGTTTGAGTAAATGCTTTAACATGTGGGTTCCCACTTTGGGAAAACCTTGCTGCTGTTCTGCATGTGCCCCCAGCAGAAAATGGAGAATTAGCATAACTAAAGGTATGAACGTTTCCATATGTGGGTCAAGGCTTCTCACCATTTTCAAATTTTTTATAGAACTCTTCAGCCCTGTGGTTACTCATATTGGGCAGGTGCAAGTGGTGTGTGCCTGTAGTGTCTGAGAGAAACTCTTCTCCTTTGCCCAAGAGGAGATTTAACAACTAGTTCTTAATGATATTTAGTAAATTTTGAGCGAAGCTGGTCATCGGAGGGTTAATAAAAATGTCACCAAGCCCAGGAAATACAAGTCCATAGGGTTTGTCTGTGCAGAAGTACCTGCAAATGGAGCAAATTGCTTGACATGTTTTAAGTATCATCCTGCTTTCTACTTGTGTTACTGTCATCAGAAAATGTGTTAGTTTTATGTGTATCTTAAACCTCCCTCTGCAATTGTGAATATGTTTACTTTCAGGAATAGCTCCAGGGACTCTAGGTCTTCTTTTCCTTTTGCCAAAGTGGGGAGTGAGGAAGAGGAGGGGTTTGATCTCTGCATGGCAAAAATTTTGTCTGAAAATGAAGTCCTGCCTTTATCAGTACAGACTGTCATGAGGTGGAGTTTAAGGCAGTGTGTAAATTCCAGTTCAGTTTATTATTTTCAGCTTTTGAATTGGGTATACTTGAAAAGGTATTTCCTAAATGACATCTTTCAAGACATGAGGAACACTTGTACCATCTAGCCTCTCCATCTTTGCCCCCTATTTTCCAATCCAAAGGCTTTTTAGAGCAAATTTTCTGTAGTTTAAGAAAACCAGCACAGACAGCCTGGGGCATTCTATATCCTAGAATATGAAAATAAAGCTATCTCTGATATTGCCAAACAGATTTACCATGCACAAACCCCACCTACTTGCTATTTAGTTGTATGGTGTCCACTCACATTGTTTGTTGAAGCCAACATATTTAATTATTTCAGTATGGGCAGAAGTTAGGCTGCTTGGAAAGCAGCTACAGGTTTCCCACTGCCCCATATCTATCTAAGCATGTTGCGAGACCATCTCTGTTCCTGCAGTTGGGATGCCTATAGTGCATATAGGCATAAAGTAATTTAAGAGGCTACATTGTAGATTGTAGATAATGGTGTAGGGATAGCAGATAGCTGTGTGCATGTAGGGATAGGCAGGGGGTGGCAGCTTTAGCCAGAGAGCATCTGTGATTCTCTGTGTAAAATGTTTATACAGTCTGGGGAAGTGGCCGTTTCTCCCCCAAAATGTTAACTGCCTGGGTGTGAAGGGCAGCTGTGTGCAGCTTCTTCCGCTTCACACCTCCAGAACTCAAGTGCTGGCGGATCTTAAATTAACTGTATGTACTGGGAAACTGAGCTCATTCGCCCAGACTGAAGGTGGAGTAATGCAATGGCCCAGTGACAATGGAAACAGATGCTTCAGTGTGTCTCTCTGAGGTCACTTGCTCTGTGAGGAAATAATATTAAAAGAAAAAAAAAAACCCAAAACAAACAAGTGCACTTATAGCATGGAAAATGACTGGAGAGCTGGTGTTTGTAACATTTAGTTCAGTGTTGCTGGGCAGTGGAAGAAGTCAAGGCATCTTTTCAGGGATAATAGATCACAGGTTGTGTTTATCAGGTACTTTGGATGTCCTTTTGGAATTTTAGGATGCTTATCTGAGACTATAGCAGAAATGAATGTTTGATTGGCTTCTACTCAGGTGAACCCTTGTGATTCATTGTAGCTGCATCAAATATATATATATTTTTATTAAAGAGGGTGGCATTGTGTGTTTGTCTGTTCTCGACCTGCCCATTTTGGGGCTACTGCTCATTTCGACATTACTTTCTTACCACAGATGACTGTCTTGGTGAGAACCCTCTCGATATCTCTTTCTATCCAGAGTCTGTAGGCCTAGGAAAGACGTTGCATACAATTTTTTACACATTGAGTTTACTGGGGGAAAAAATCTAGTTCTGTTCCTTCATTCACTTTCAGTGCTTCTCCTTTTATCTTCTGTAATAGCTTGTGTGTTGAAAGTGCGTGTTTAATTAAATTGTTTGCATCTTGTATATGCACAATACATTCACTTTGAGGGCACTTTTATTACAGTAAGAGGGTGGTGATATGTAATAAGTCTCAAGAATAATTAAAACCTGTGTTAACTTGTGTATGTTTTCAGTAGCGATTGAACTTTGTGTTGAGTCTCTGCTAGGTCCAAGATCAGATCTTTATCAAGTGGGAAGGAAGGGGTGACAAGGGAAGGAAAAGTTTGTTGTAGGTACCTCTATAAGATCTTTCCAGTTTAAGATCTCACCTGTCATGTGTGTTTGTTTTTTGGTTTTAAAGTATATTGTCTCCAAATTTAGGTATTTAGCTCAAAGTAGTTTTTGTATTCAACACATTGAGGGAGAAACACAGAAAATGGGATAATGTTATGAATCAACTTTTAGAGATACCTTCATCTTTCCTGTATATGGATGTAGCCTCAGAGTTCAGGCAATCCTGGTTTACACTGAAGGGAAAAAAGCTGAGTAACCTGAGAAGGCTTTAACTGCAGCATGAGGTAACAGAACAAAGATTTAAATAACTAGGGATTTCTAGGAGAGAATATGACAAACTGCTTTTCTCTTTTACATTGAGGAGGTAGAAAGACAGGTCAGAATTGGTAAGATGCATGATTTTGATCTTAAACTTTGGGATTTTTTCTGCACTGAATAGTCATTAGGTTCTTTTATTGGCTAGTTTTGGGAAGGGAGGGAGGAGACTGGGCCTTCCAAATACCTTCCTACAAAAGGTGAAGATTGGTTAATAATACTTGAGCACCTGAAAATCTGAGCACATGTTAAAAAAATTGGCTTGCTGAATTTGTAGAAATGCCAATAACTATACTTGTTTCCCTAAAACATTGTAATTGAGTGTTTTGCATTTGTCATGGCATACTAGATTCAAAGACGGGATTAATAAAGGGGCCTGATTCAAGGGCAATGATCAGACTCCCATTGTGTTAAATACTTCGTGAAAGTGTTAATTTATCTTTGCTGAAAAGTGCTGGTTTACACTGGCTTGTAAATGTTTTGACTTTGCAGGGGCAGCAGGTGAATTAACATTAATCACACTAGCTTTGACAAGGATTCTATGGTGTCCTACTCGTACCTAAGTCAAGCAAAGGCATGTAACTGTTTTGAAGTGGACAGTAGTTCTGAAGATGTCCCTAGTATCAAAACAATTTCAGGAACTGCACTGGAGGTTAAATGCTAGTTCAGTCTAGAGGAGTGTTCGGTCTCTGGAAGAGATCCATTTGGGTTAAACTGGTAAATCAAGTAAAAGGTTATCTAAATAACCCACCACCACCCCCATTTAAAAGTTGGAGCACCTGCACTACTTTATCTTAGGTGAAAGAAGTTTTTAATTTTTCTTAAAATTATAGTTAGTGAATATATTAGGCTAACCTTCACAAAGAACCCAAGTGATTATTTTGAAGGCATAGCAAATGATGCCCCATCCCTGGATGTCTTCAAGGCCAGGCTGGATGTGGCTTTGAGCAACCTGGTCTAGTGCAAGGTGTCCCTGCCCATGGCAGGGGGGTTGGAACTAGATGATCTTTAAGGTCCGTTCCAACCCTAACCATTCTATGATTCTATGATGATTCAAAGGGGGAAAACCTGAGAGAGACACACGTCTATTTTTCAGGCTGCCAGGATTTTCCAAGAATGACTGTAAACTGTTTTCTTACAGGTTGTGTCAAATGCTGCTGGACAGGGGGTTGCCATCACTGGGAACAATACTTTCAACAACTGGAATTGGCCTAACGCTGTGATCTTTGCTGCTACTGTGATCACTACAATCGGTAAGGATTTATTATGTCAAGTTTCCTAACTGTAGTCTTCTGTATGCTCTGGTGTGTTTGTACTCTTCCATTTGTGTGTCAAGCTAGCCACTGAATGAAGTCCTCGTGGCTGGAGTACGTGTTCACCTACGCATTCATAGGGGGGAAAAAACCCCAGGGCTTTGGCATTTTCCCCATGGATATACAGAGGAGAAATGTGTAACTTTCCAGTAAGTAACAGGTTCACGGTGCTGCTGGGGATGACTGGTGTCATTTCGTTTCCATTAATTCATGCACTTAAATTTCCAAATAATTAAAAAAAAAACCAACCAACCAAACAAACAAACCCAACCAAAAGCATTACAAAATATTCCACTGAACTAATACTTAAAGCATGTGCAGATGAGGTTTTTGTACAGCTGTCCTGTTACTCACACGCATGCTCGTAAGCTACTGAATTATCAGTGTTCTTGGCTTGCCGCACAATCTAGACTTTTTATCTACCTTTTAAAGAAGGCAAAGTAGAACAAGTGTTGTCTTCTAAATCTCACTACTGATCTGTGCATGTAAAACCCTGTGTGCTGAAAGACTTCTTCCTCCTGTGATATACAGATTTTCAGAAGTCATCATCATCTGCCTTCTGCTTTTACAGAAAATCTTTGCTACTTGGTATTGCTGCATCTACAGCGCAAAAAACCCAAACCCACCAGGAATAAAAAATAAGCAGAGAAGGCTAGAGGTATACAGAAATGCAAGTCTTAATGTTAAACCACATGAAACACCGTGGTTTTCTTTATTATTTGAAACTCACAATATCCAGTTTATAGTGGAACTTATCATAGGAACTTCAAATCAGGAACACACATAAATAAAGTAACTCTGGCAGAAGTTCAGAAAATAGGCTGCTGATTTTAGAGCCTGAGGCTTTTAATGACCTGTTGGGTTCTGTGACCAGCAAAGAAATAAACTCAGTTGAAATACCTTGCTATGTCACAACTCACCTTGCATTTAACTTGCAAAATCTTACCCTGGAAAGGTGCCAGGTCACAAGTTATAGTGGATCTTTCATGTGGAATCTAGCTTCAGGATGAATTTTGAGCTTTTATTTCTAGAAAAGGGATTCAATCAAGTTTTTAATCATCCTGCTTAAAATTGGGGAATCATATTAGAAGCTTTGAGATGATAATATGAAATAAAGCTTGTGGCTTAACCCCAGCTGGCATCAAAGCACCACACAGCCACTCCCCCCACAGCAGCATGGGGGAGAGAATTGGAAGAGTAAAAGTGAGAAAAATCATGGGTTGAGATGAAGACAGTTTAATAGGTAAAGAAAAAGCCACACACACAAGCAAAGGAAAGAACTCATTCACTACTTCCAATCAGCAGGCATGTTCAGCATTCTCCAGGGAAGCAGGACTTCATCAAGTGTAACTATCACTTGGGAAGACAAACCCTATAAGCCTGAATCTGATTCGCCTCCTTCTTCCCACAGCTTTATATGCTGAGCATGATGTCATATGGTATGGAATGTCCCTTTGGCCAGTTGGGGTCAGCTGTCCCGGATGTGAACCCTCCCAGCTTCTTGTGCACCCCCAGCCCACTCACTCACTGGTGGGGTGGTGTGAGGAGCAGAAAAGGCCCTGACCTGTGTAAGCACTGCTCAGCAATAACTAAAACATCCCTGTGTTATCAACACTGTTTCCAGCACAAATCCAATACAGCCCCCATACCAGCTACTGTGACAAAAATTAACTCCATCCTGGCCAAAACTAGTACATATATTTACCTCATCTTGTCAAGAAAAATATGCACAAAATGCTGGAACCACTGAAAACACAGTAATCCTCTTGGCTTCAATTAATGGAATACACATTTGTTAGAGTAGAATTGGAAGGCATCCAGATGATCAGCAGCTGGAGTAGACTAAAGCTTTTCTAGCTGGTGAAGTAAGGAGCATCTGATACAGCAGAAGCCCACGCAATGTTGTTTTGTGCATAGGTAGAATTGCCTTAAGTTTTCTGCAACAAGAACAGACCGTGCACATACTTATCTCTTTCAGGTTACGGAAATGTTTCTCCAAAGACACCCTCTGGGCGTCTCTTCTGCATATTTTATGGGCTCTTTGGAGTTCCTCTCTGCTTGACATGGATCAGTGCTCTGGGGAAGTTCTTTGGAGGACGTGCCAAGAGGCTGGGCCAGTTTCTGACAAAAAGAGGAGTAAGCCTGGTAAGGCCCTCTCTTGTTTACCCTCATGCTGTGTATTATTGATGCCTGAATTAAGCTTACGCTCCTTAATTTACCTGATAATCTCGGTAGTAAATGAACACTTGCACAAATATGAATTCTCCCAAATGGTGTTGTATAGAAATATCTGAAGGGTGGATTGGGTCTGATATAGTAGTTCTGCAAAAAATCTTAGCAAAATGAGATCTTGTTAGAAACCTTTGATATTAAATATAGATCTTGAAGCTTCTGTGGAGACATATGTATCTTCTTACATTAGAAACCTGTAGAAGAAATGTAGGCGAGGCTCCGTTCACAGGCATTCTGTGCAAGCTCCTCTGTCACAGAGATAAGCTGTCCTGCTTTGTTCCCACCTGCTTATATGCTAGCATGAGTACTTCCTCCTGTGCAGTGAACCAGCTGGAAATTAATGTTTTGTTCAGAGTTACTGGCTTGTGATTTTTAGTTTGTGGCTCTTTTGTTGAGTGGTTTTTTTTGGTGGTGGATTTTCTTTGTTTGGGGTGGGGTAAATTTGTGGATTTTCAGGGGGGAGCAGAGGAGGAGGTGTATTGCGGTTTGGTTTTTTTATTGTTGATTGTTTTGTACTTTTGTTTTGGTGTGTGTTTGGTTTTTTGGGTGTGTTCTGGTTTTTTTTTTTTCCACCGAGTTGTATCTCAGTTCTAATTCTGCACAGAGATGGGACGCATTGCAGGGCCATAGTGCCTGGAGGACAGTGGGACTGGTTTATGACCTGGTTTCAGAAACCAAGCAAGAACTTTCTTGGCTCAGCACCTGAGAAGACAGTACAGAAAATGGTGGTGAAATGTGTGCATGTGCAGCTTTGTGCAGAGGTTACATCAGTGGCGAAGGGTAGGAGGCATAAATGAGAGAAGCATCTTAAACACTTCTGATCTTCTATAATCAAGATGAATAAAAGGAAAATCAGAGGTACTGATTGCTTTTTAGACTGGAGTGATGTATGTCTGTATCCTACACCTGTTTATAAAACGATATATCTGGAACTCCTTAAACTTTTCAGGAGTGTGAAAGAAAAGTATGAGGAAATAAATAATCCTGTTTTGAGCAAGTAGTTGTAGGAGTAGGGAGTTCTGCACAAAGGTAAAAAATAGCTGTGTTTGCTTCAGTCAGTGACTTCTAGTTTTGGCTGATACACCTGAAATGCCTGACACTGTCAGATGATGCTTGATGCCATGGATGGGAAAAGAAAATTTGGGCATCTTCTCCTGACTTCTTTTCTTCTTTCTTTACAGAGGAAAGCACAAATTACATGCACAGCTATTTTCATTGTTTGGGGTGTCTTGGTCCATCTGGTTATTCCTCCCTTTGTCTTTATGGTGACTGAAGGATGGGATTACATTGAAGGCCTCTATTTCTCATTCATCACTATCACCACCATAGGATTTGGAGATTTTGTTGCTGGTCAGTAGTTGTATTTTATGTATTATTTCATCTGTGCATAATGTGGCAATTCTATTTCCAAACTCTTAATTCAAAAAGGTGATTTCTAAGCTTTTCCAAAACATTTCAAAAGCTTAGAAATCACCTTTTTGAACTAAGAATTTGGAAATAGAATTGTTGAATAGAAGATTCAATTAAAACTGGGTACTGATCCAGTAGACTAGGTCTGGTTTTTCTAATCTGTGTTTAGATACCCAAGGCCTTTATTGGGCTGAGTGTGGGGACAAGTTCTGGAGTTCGTAACTCTTTCAGGTCCCCCAGGTCCCTATTTCAGGCAAGGAGCTATCCTTTCCAGGTTGATAGTTAAGCACCTTTGAATGGGATCCGGTATGCTAAGCAGGATGCATATGTACTGAGCAGTGCTCTCTGTTTAGCTGTCTAGAACTAGTCAATGGGAAATGCTGAGAATACTGGTGTCTCTCTCCTAAATCCTGTCTGTCACCAAAATCCAATGCCAGGGCTTTGGAGATGGTCCTTGTAAGTGGAATTCTTAATCCTTTTCTCAAGGAAGGTACCTATATCCATAACTCAATGGTAGGGAGAAGTCTTAAAATTTTCGAACAGGCTAAAAGTTCACTTTCATAGCTTACAAGGAGAGGATAAATATGCTGCCATTTTATCTTGCAGCCCAGGAGTCAGAATGCATGCAGCCAAAAAAATGGAAGACCTGGATCAACTTTTTCTGTCAGAAGGGTTTCAGATTCCCACTTACGGCCTCTCAGAATAGTATTCAAACATCTAGGCTCTGTTAGTGTGGAAACGAGTAGTTCTCAGGGTCATAACTTCAAAGGTTTATCAGCTGTGAGTCCTCTTTCAGTAACGTTCTTGTTTTTAATTCTTTGTAGGTGTAAATCCAGATGCAAACTATCATGCCCTTTACAGATACTTTGTGGAGTTATGGATCTATCTGGGGCTAGCTTGGCTTTCACTCTTTGTCAACTGGAAGGTCAGTATGTTTGTGGAAGTTCACAAAGCAATCAAGAAACGGAGGAAAAAAAGAAAAGAGTCATTTGACAACCATCCTCGGTCTAAAAAACCCCTTCAAATGGGTACCTCAAAGGATGTCAACATTTTCAGCTTCCTTTCAAAGAAAGAGGAGACCTACAATGATCTTATTAAGCAAATTGGGAAGAAGGCCCTGAAGACAAACAATGAAAAAATTATGAAAGTAGAAAATGCCAAACAGAATATACAGAATGCCAGTATAGATGCCCAGGTGACTTACACAAAGACAGAGTCATTTGAGTACGATGAGACTTCCCTGGACATTCAGAATGGTCATGTACTGAGACCCCTGCATGACAAACGTATTGGAGACAGCCCTCTAGAAGGAACCATGTTCGTAAACCAGCTAGACAGGATTAGCGAAGAAGAAGGTGAAGTGTGGGATTCCAGGGACTATCGACCCTTAATATTTGATAATGCCAATATAACATTTGTAAATGAAGATGATGACGAAGAGGAAGATATCTCAGATGATGAGGAAACGTCAAAATCCTCCATGGATGATAATCTTGCAGAGGACTCTGAAACTGCAAAAAAACTGGTGAAGTTCCCATCCTCTGATGATTCTACCTTTACCAGTAATGAGCTAGAGCTTTCTGTGCCTTATGAACAGCTGATGAATGAATATAATACAGTAAGCAATGTGAAGGCTGCAACATGAAGCATGGTTTGACAATGGTTTTCTGAAAGTGGTCAGTCCATATCGAACAAATTAGCAGAGCAAGGAGAAAAGCATGCTTTTGCACCTTCTCCTGTCTCTTTGAAAACAAAAGCAGGTCCCAGACTAATAAACTCCAGTGTCCTTTTCCCATCCTGAGTTGGTTTCTGAGCCCATCAGCTTTGCCTATCTGAAAAACTTGTATGATAACAGTTGAACTTGGAGTCCTGCGCCTTGGGATTTTATGGTTCTTGAAGTAGAAAAGACTAGTTAATACACTGGACCTGCTCTGTGTTTATGCATTTCATTGAGGAGTTAGTTTGGGAATGTAACTAAACTGTTGCAAAGAGACTGTTTTGGGCATCAAATGTGTTCGGTTACTCCACTGGCCTTTCACCTCTGAAACCCTGGATTTGAATCCTGCTTTGATCACAAATGAAAGCAAGGGGTTTGCCCTTTTTTTTAAGTTGCTCATTGTTAAGTTGTTACCACAAATAAATGGTGCAACCACTAGCTGTGCTTTAATGAGAAACTGTAGATGGAATACCAGGATACGCAGATCTGAGCTGAGGTGTGCTGGCAGACTGAGGAGGAAGCTTCTGAAACATCTGCCTAGAATATGTCAGTGCTTGTCAAATTATAGTGAATAGTAATTTCGTGCATAAAATATTAAAATTAAAGATTCCAAAGGAATGGATTGAGAAGAAGCCCTCTAACAAGGAAGAATCATCCGGGATGAAGCTCACCAATTGGGCTGCTAAACTGCACATCAGCCCTGGAACTGTTAAAGAGTAAAGTGACTGGAAGACCTATGATCAAAGCATGTATGAGCACAAGCAGGATGCAATGGACTTTTTTAATGTTGAAAGTGTCCTTCCACTGTCCATTTCCTAGAGGAAATACTTGAATGAACCTTATACAGTATCTATGTACAGGTGAAGCTTTATTGACACTGTTCTGAGGGAGAAGTCACCTTGAGAGGCACAGATATTCTCCAGATGCCCTAATGCCTCTCAGAAGGGACCTGTAGCACTGCTGCTGACCTGTGCAGTGTATTAGTCAGTATTGTTTGATGTTCCTCCTTGCCTTGGTACTTCAGACTAGACTTGAATGAGAGGTGATTTTTGAAACAGTTGATTACGCTTTCCTTATTTGTTTTGTTTTGAAGTTTGACCTATGTGCATATACAATGGTTATTCCGTCCTACTTTCAAGAAGGCTGGGCAATGTCAAATCTTGGGCAAACTGAGATGGAATCAAGTGACTTAAGGACATAAGGCACTTTTTTCTTTTAATTTAAAAAAGAGCTTTGGCTCTAAGCTCCTGAAAGTATTATCTCTTGTCTTGGAGATGGGCATCTTATTGAGAAGAAAATATGCCTCTTCATAACACTTATGCCCATATTGTTTTGGCTACAAAAAAAAAATCATACCATGTGTTTAATTTTTCTTCCATATCTATGCGTTAACCCTGACAACTCTTTCAAATGAGGCTCTTGATTACATGTTGGCAAAAGGTACTGACTTCAGTGTATTCAATATACTTGGAACAGAAAATAACGAAGACCTTTGAACCTTGACATGTCAACTTCTGTTGTTCGGTTGTAGTTTGACAGTATTTAAGTCATTCCAGTATGTCCAAAAGTTTCCAAAGTTCAGTGAACAGTTAGAATCTGTCTCATTCTCATTTTTGGTGTAATGCTGGCAGACTCACTAGCTCTGTAAGAAGAGCTGATGGAATCTTGACTTACTAGATATTTCTGATAACTGCAAATATTGGCTGCAGCTTTAGTTGCTGGCCTCTTCTATAGAAGGAGGAGGACATATGGGAAACTGGCAGTCTGGTTGGATGCCCTGTTGATGGGAAGTTTTGAAGACATCTATGGTGAAACAGTGAACTGTCTTTAGAATTTTTTTCAGAATTTTCCACGTATATGATGCTTTTTCAAATAGAAAGTGAACACAAGGGTAGGGCCAACTCTGTTATACTGTCAAAAATGTGGAATCGGCATAGTTTGATTTGGTAGTTAATCCATATTTTATGATGATATCACTGAAGAGAGATTCTGATTTGAAAGCAAATTTTGTATGACTGCTATTTGGAGCAGTGGGTGGCTGGATGAATTTGAGTTGCATCTGGCAGGAAAGAGGGACAGTTCCTATTGAGAAGATTCTGATTTAATTCTAATAGACACCCACACCCCCATCATTTTAAAATCACTCCAAGCCCTTCAAATATTTCTGTATATCTGAAGGGTTGTGGTTGACAGCTATAGCTTGTAACTGTAAGAAATGGTAGGTAAAACTACATGCATGATACACAGGATTGTGTAGCAAGTCTAGCCTTTTTTTTTTTGTTGTTTAAAAATGTTCATATCAACTTAAAAGAAACAGAGAAAGCACTCCATATAGCTTTTTTGGTCCTCCAACTTGTCTTCCATTACTGATGCAAAGATCGGAATTTTAGTGGCAGTTAGAAGCTATAGGACTGGAGAGAAAAGGCTTGCTGAAAGTGTATGAAATGGAAAAGCACAGTCCAATCTTCATCTGAAAAAAGAAAAAATGTCTAATACAGAAATAATACAACCCAGACACTTGGCTGGGCCGTTTTGATTGGGAGGGGATGTTGCACACTGGAACCCAGACTCTGTTCTCCGAAGCGAAGTGCACTTGTATGCCAGAGCTGAGAATGGACGGGAATCTGTTTCATATTATCAAGTTCGATGTGACTCTGGCCTTTCCCAGTGTAGTCAGCATAGACTAAGTCTGCATAATAAGTGTCATGGGATTTAAAGTAATTGATTAAATTTATTAAAACAAAGTACAATATTCCCGCTTTTTTGGGAAACACGATCACACCTCACAAAACTGTTCTCAAGACATCCCACCGTGTGCCTTAATGTAATCCTAATACTGGGAAGAAATTCCTCTTTACACAGGGGCCAACAGAATCGGTCTCCTTAAGCCCTACTTGTTTCCAGTGTTTTGGAGAGGTTTTGTTGGCGCATAGCTTTCATACTGGCTCTCTCCAAAAAGTTGAACCATTTCCCAGGGTTTTTAAAATTACAGTGCCATCTCAGAACTGCCGAAGTGCTAAGCAAGACAGCTTTTTGATTGCCTGTCTTCCGCGTCTTGAAAAAAGCAGCTGCCTGGGGGATCTAAATTAATGTCTTTCTGCCTTCAGATTTACATGTAGTGAGTTAGAGGAGTGTCCAGGCTGGATTTTGAGCTATTCAGCCCCAAAAGTGCCTCTGAGTGAATCCCCCAGTGCTACTTGGTAAGGTAGTGTAGTTATTTCAATTATCTGGTCTATCTGGAAATATTTTCTTTGGATGACATGTAAGGTTTCATTTGCCTAACCAGTAATATTAACAGCTTTCTTAATGCTATGGAATTAGTTTTATCAGAGAGACATATCTCTTCCTGGGGAAGAGAGGAAAGGGTGTGTTTTTTTTTTTTTTTTAAAGAGGATGAGGCAGAGCTTAAAAGCACATATAAGGAAGGGATGGAATAGAGATAGAAACTCTTCTTTCTAGCTATTACCTACAAGTAGATCGTATTTCCAGTCACATCATGTGAAGCATGGGTCCAATTTCACAATATAAACTTCCTAATTTTGCCAAGATGAGCCAATATTTTAAAATTTAAAAAAAAAATACTAAAAAAATGCTAAAATGTGACAAAAAGAGTGTGTTCCTACAAAAGCCCGTTTAAGTGCTATAGGCTATGTGACTCCCTCCTTCATGACACCATTGTGACACTTCTTAGTTTTGGCCTATGCCCTTGAAGCCTATTTTTACTAGAAGGGCATCATTTTCAGATCCAGATCTCACAGCAGGCAGTCTAACAATCTGATACACTGGTACGAAATCACTGAGGAAATACAAGGGGTGTGTTAAATTTATCTGAACTAGTGATTTGTGAATCTGTTGCTGGCAATGGATGTCACAGAACACACATGAATAAAACCATAGACTGATAACAGATCCATGGTGACACAGCTGTATATGTTGAGATTTTCCTTTTTTCTCCGGTTGAGAGTATGTGTAGAGACAGACAAGCGTCACTGATGAGGACAGCAAAAAGCAATATACAAGTCTGTTGACATAAACAAAATAACCTAACAAAGAACTCTGTAGACTTGTAATTTTTGTGCCTCGTGGGATCCGTTCTGTTTGTGATGGATTTACCTTTTAAAAAACTAGCTTGTCTTTCTTATGGCTTTTGAAGTTTGTACAGTTCCGACTCTTATCACTCCATAATATGCCTGTCTGTCTGTCCTTTGTTGCTGATTGTCACTGGAATCACACTGTATGTAAATATTTGCTAAGTCTTTGTAAAATGTAATTTATTTTAATATTTTGCAATAAAAATTTTACAATTTATCCTCTCTGTCATGAGGAGAATGGCAATCAAGATGTGAGATTTATTTTTACAACTCCCTACATGCGTAATACACCTCACAGGTGAGACTGGTCCTGGTCCAAAGAGCTTGAAGGTAAGGAGCTGATAAAGCAAGGCCTTTTATGCAAGCAGATGCCTGTGCTTGTATGGGGTATTGATGATTTCAGTTCAATGGCATCTGGTCCTCAATAGCTACAGCATGGCAAAGTGTTATTTAATGAGGATTTTGGACAGCTGTTGAAAGATAAACAAAAGTTTACTCTAGGGGCTGTTTTTAAAGATAGACCAAGAGAGGATGTGTCAGAACTGATCAGTACCACAAGAAAATATAATGGGTGTTTAACTGCTATCTGAATCTTATGCCAGAGCTGTTAAAATATCTGAGTGGCTGGTTATGGATTTTGACAAGATTTCTAGCAACAAGGCTCACTATTTTGCACTCTAGAAGTATTTGCAGTCCTTCAACTCCAGCCTTGGAACACCTTGGAAAATAGATGTTTCTACCTTAATAGGTAGAAAATGTGACTTGGTGATACCTGTGATGGAGACAGAGCCACCCAAAGAAACTGGGACAACCTCAGGAGTGAAGAGACTGAAATTCAGCTTTTGGGCAATTGAGTGAAATGGCTGAGGTGTGAGCTGGGGAAGTGGGGAGATGCATAGGCACAGGAGGGATGGGTGGACGCTGTTGTGACTTTGGTAAGGGTAGCCAATCTCTCCATTTTCTCCCAGCCTCAGAGGAGAGGTGAAGGAGGAGGGGGGTGCCTGATGAGTGATGATGCCGAAAACAGCCAAAGGAGGAGGTGTTGTCCCCCCATGGAGCTGAGGACAGGACATAACACTGAGCCTGGTAAACATCCAATAACATTTCTATCATCTCCCAGCAGGTTGGAGCCCACAGACTATTGTTCACCTTCTGTCCTCGGTGTTTTAGTAGAGTGCTAGTAATTTATAGGGGGTAGGGTAGCAAGAAGTAGGAAAACAGGATAAACCTGTATCATTTAAGTGCCTGTTCTTGTGGTCCATGCCTGGCTGCGGGTTCCTCTGAACACAATAGCTTAATAGATAAAATCGCAGACCAGCTGACACTTAAAAAAACCCATGAAATCTTTTCACTGAACCCTTATCTTAGGTCTTTACTATGTGCGGTGCAACACAACACCAGCAGTTCATGGACACCTCACGGACATCTTACACCTTTAATTCTGGGAGATGAAGGCAGTGACATAGCATGTAGAGAGTTGCTGTTCAGGAACATTTTTGTACAGGAAAAAAGCTACTTCAGCCCTTTCAGGGCAATTTCCTGTAGCTGGACGTAAGGCCTAAAGAATCCGTTTCAGTGCTTATGCATGGACCTGTGGGGAGGTGGGAGAGGTCTGTATCCCTACCATTTGAGCAGGAAGCGTTTTCTTTTCAAATTCCTGATTGTACCTTGTGCCTTTCAGCAAGAGTTGGGTGGGTTTTGTTGGGGTATTTTTTCAAATCTTTTTTAGACTCAACCTTCCTCTGGTAAGGTAACTAATACTGTAATATCTAAGAATAAAAGGTTGGGCTGAGCACAGCCCCCATTAGACTTTAGTTTCTTTTTGTTCCAAAAAAACCCTTGGAGGACTCCCCTGACCTGCATGCAGACTGCGGGCCTCCTCCACATACTCTGGCTTCACATATTGATTGCTGGCTGTGGCTTTGCTGTGACTCCGTGCCCGAGAAACAAGGGTGAGCCATGGGTGGGAGCAGATCTAGCCCTGCTAGGGGGCAGTACATCTCACGGAGAGCAAACCCATGGCACTGCCTTTTCCTGGCAGGCCCTTGCATTCTTTAGGTGTGTTTGTGACCTATAGGTCTTGTGCAGCCTGGGGTACCTAAAAGGCTTGCTGGAAGGATTGCTTTTGACTTGGAATCATAGAACGGTTTGGGTGGGGAGGGACCTTAAAGGCCATCTAGTTCCAACCCCCCTGCCATGGGCAGGGACACCTTCCACTAGACCAGGTTGCTCAAAGCCTCATCCAGCCTGGCCTTGAAGACAGCCAGCTAGCACAACTCCTGCTGACTCATGGCACACGGGCAGTCTTGGGGAAAAGGCGTGTGGTGCTGACCTTTACTTTCTTGGTTTCCACCCAGGCTCCTAAGAAACCCAGACTTGAAAGTGGTGGGTGGGTTGTTTTGAGGGGGGGTGACATTTGGTGGAAGCACACATAGGGGTTCAAGTAGGTGTGTTGTGTCTTGGGCTGAAAACAAGTTGAAGCAGTGGTTATCTTGGGCTACACAGCCACCTTAGCCCAGGGAGTGGTACCGGGACTGATAGGAGCACAGAGATCCAAAATGGGACACCCACAAAGATTCAGCTTGCTGACTGAGGGAATTTGCTCTTTCACATCAGAAGGGCTTATCTGGAAAGAGAGAGTTGAGGTGGAATGGGATGCTGCAGACATTATCCTGCAGTCTCCCTGAAAGCCAGGTAACACACTCACTCCAGCTGGGGGGGCTTCCTCTGATGGCCAAGTTTCCAAGTACAGCCTGTAGCCAGAGCTCCTTCTAGTTAAAAAAAAATGAAACATATATATATGAGAAATATGTTGACATATGAGGGATATTTTGATGGGAATATTTTAAAAATCACTTTGAATTTACAAGTTGAATTGAAAACACTATGAATAATAGAATTTTAGTTTCCTATTTTTAGACATTTGGAGAAGTTCCCTCCTGTTTCTCCTTGTGTCTCATAGGAAGGAATAGAGGAGATATGGTAACAACTCACTCTTCATATTCTGATGGTTATGTTGTTCTCTACATGGAGGAAGTTGTGGAAAACATGCTCCCTCTTGCCCCCTTTTTTCTTACTAGGGTGGGGCTGTGAATAACAGAGTGGAACAACAAGCCTAAAAATATGAATTCTGAAATTGGAGTGAGAGGGTTAACACACAAGACAACTGAAGTCAAAATTAACATTCTTCCCATAGACATTCTTTGAAATTTCCCATGCTAGCCTTTAATAAAATTCTTTTGGATTTTCTCCTAAATACGCCAAATGAAAGTACTTGTGTTTTCAAACTGGGCCTATGTGTTATTTATTCAGGAAGAAAGCAAGTACTTTGACACACTTTTATTTGCGTAGAAGAGTAGCGTGTGGCACCGCAACATGCCTTTTAAATGCGAGGAGAAGGAAGACACTTGGTATCGAATGACCCTAGTCCCACACTGACATCACAAATCCTGTTCCAGGCCTGTCAACAGCTTTGCACTCTTCTGTGGACTTAGGGCTTTGTGCACTTGTTGGTCATATTTTTGCTTATCTAGTTACATTTCTGGGTGTATAAGGAAGTATCATAATTCCTAATGCCGTTAAGATCAGAGACAAAAATCCTCTTGTGTGCTTATTCGTGGGTTGGGCCCTACCCGCGCAGATCAAAATACACTGGGTGCAGAGGAGCGCTCGTCCCTACGTACTCCTGGTTGCTGGGCAGAACTGCAAAATACGCGTATGCGAATGTGAAAGAAACCTATGTTCATGTTGAAATAGAAGTCATAAGCTTCTGAAGCTAGAGGATAAGTGTTTATTCATAAAGCTGTGTTGTTCTCTGGCAGCCTTCACGTTCGCGGCTTATCTGTTGTGCGTTGGCAGTTAGTGAAAAGCAAAGGAACAAATCAAGACTTGAGACACAGACAGCCTCTTTTGATATTTTCTATTCCTCTCAGTCTGGGACTTTTGTCAACTCCATCTCTGGCGTGGCTGGAAAGGAAGGAAAAATAGTAAGCTAATTGGCCTGGTTTGTGATTGCTGATTAGAATGGGAAACAAATACAACAGCAGGAGTAAGCAATATGCCGTGGACATCTGAGGCGGATGCTGTCCTCTTTGGCTGGGATTGTGGCTGTCAGTTTTTAATAAATGATAGAGAATTGGAGGCTTAACTCAAAGTAAGAAAGGCTCACAAGGAGGGGCTTTCATTTAAGGAAGAAAGCTCAGGTTTTAAGCTTTTCTTGTGTTGTGTTTCTTCAGAAAGTGAAGCTCTTTAAAATATTAGACTAAACTCTTGAGATGTACAGTAAGGATCAGATGAAGGCAAGAAGGTAAAGCAAATACCTATTTTTAAACTTTAACTTCCAGCAAGTTCTCCATCCTTTACAGCTGCTGAAATTGAGGAGAGAGCCTGACAATTAGCACCCACCCTGATAACCCCAGCATGTCACTCAAACAAAGTCAAAGGGGTGGTTTATTGCATTGAGAACAAATTTCTTCAGGGCGAGAGACACAATTTGTACCAAGCACAGGAAGAAAATCAGAGACCCAGCACTATAGTAGCTGAGGATTCTAATATTTCTGTGGAGATTTCTTCTAAAACACTAGGAAATAAGTATTTTGGCAAATAATTAGAAGCAGTTTTCTGAAGATGTTGTCTGGCCAAGCAATATTGACTTTCTGAGGGAGTTTAATTCTATAAAGTTTATCAGTAACTAAAAAGCGTAATCTTATGGGGGCATGAATAGCTGGAAGCTGCAAAATCTGCAGGAAAGAACTGGCAGCCTGTTAAAATGTGTAGGCTTCAGACAGACTTCTTCTTTCAGAGAATGCAATAAAAATAAAAAAATAAGGTGGAAATCGATTGAAGCTCTAACTGGCTTTTATTTAAAAGTTTCTGACCCCATATATTACTGTGCCTTCAAACGCTGTGTGGGTTTGGAAATGCTTGGGATAAACTTAGCTTCCTCTGGCACAGAGAGGGAGGAAAAGGCGTTGGGGTTATCACAGTTTATTTACTGTAAAATGACCATTCCTTAAAAAAACAACAACAAGATTCAGGATGGGGAGAGCAGTGACTTGATTCCAACGCTATTCCACTCAGGCCCATGCAGTAATGACCCAACTTGTTTTTCACGGAAGGATACCACGTCCACCCTTTTTGTCTGTCGTTTCTGGCTCCCGCCGCTTTTCTCCTTGCTTAGATGTCTTAATTTTCCCTTTCCTCTGCTGCGTTGCATTTGTCCCGTTACGATTCCAGCGGCCCCCTGGGAAAGTCACAGCTGCCTGCAGGCAGGACGCAGCGTCTGCTTGGCATTTGAGGCTGACAGCGCAAGATAGATTTGGCTTCCCAAAAGAGTGCCAGCTCAGAGTACCAGCCTGACCTGCTTCAGCTAAAGGAGGCAGAGGCCGAACAATCACGGCACCTGGGGGTGCGGTCATGGCTTCCTTCAGTGAAGAAGTTTAAGCTTTTTGCATGTTTTCAGCCGTGCTTTTTATATCTGCTGTGGGTTTAGTCTCATGGGGATGTGGTTTGGTATGGGCGAGGGTAGAGCCCTCACATAGTGAGCTATGGGGCTCCGAGTGGGCCATGAAGTGGACTAGGGAAGCCTATCTGAATACTTGTAGAGACTGGTTACTGAGGCTGAGGGTCAAAATGTTGAGGATTTTCTGCAGGACTATGGTCATGTAGAATCTCTGAACCTGAGCAACCCTGGCTTCGGCCTAGAGCAAACAGAGCAGTACAGGGCATAGAAGAGAATGAACAATGCATAAAGGAGAAGAAACAACGTTACAGCAAGAAGATCTGAAGGTCTCTGGAATGAAGAACTGTGAACACTCCCAAGCTCACAAAACTGCTGCATCTGACCAAGCAGAAACTGCAAGATGCTACACGAGCAAAGCTCGCTTATAGCAAAGATGCTACATGAACAAAGCTTGCCTTTAGCAAAGATGCTACATGGACAAAGCTTGCCTTTAGCAAAGATGCTACATGTTTTAACAAATAATCTTAGCTAGGAACCAATCATAATCGATGACACGTGCTAAGCATTTAACAAGTGTATAAAAAGGCATGTAACACTGCAATAAATAGGCTCACATCGATCATATTGATCATGGTGTGAAGTCCGTTATTCCATCCCTTGCAACAGGTCAAAATAGTTTTTGAAAGATGCTAAAAAAAATATTTTTTTTGTATGAGTTGCAGTTGCACCCTTTCCAGTTCCATATTCCTCCTCCCCTTCTTCCTATAATTTCCTTTTACCACCACTCCTACGCGCCCCAATCCCTCTTTATGACCACGGTTGTCTCTACCGCTCCAGCTGGGAGGATAAAGCTTAGCTCTTTTTAGTCTGGAACTCTTCAGAAGGCTTCCAAAGCCTTAGAAACACTTTGAGCTTGTTGCTGTGTGTTCAGACTGCTTGACAAGACTACATTTGTCATATAGATGTGACCTTAAACTATGTTCCAGTTGCACCAAGTAAGCAGCAAAGTTGTCACCTGTTTAAATACACCTTTGGCTCCTAATCAACAATTCAACAGAAGAAAAGAAATTGAATAGAACAAAATATGTTTGCTTATTTACTAAAGACATAATGGCCTGGAGGCTGAAAACAAAGAGTGAGACTGAGAGCCAGATGGCAACCAATATAACCTAGACAGCCTATGCATGAGTCTTTAGGGTACAGAAAACTCCCACGGTGGATTTTTTTTTAAATACTAGAGAAATCCATATGTGCTACTTTTCCAATTGCAGTTATTCGCAATAAGTGCCAAAACTGTGATTTTAAAAATATCATAAATCAATGTCAGGAACTGTTTGTGTATGCTCCATCCCTGGAATTGTTCAAGCCCAGGTTGGATGAAGCAACCTGGTCTAGTGGAAGGTGTCCCTGCCCATGGCAGGGGGGTTGGAACTAGATGGTCTTTAAGGTCCCTTCCAACCCCAACCATTCTGTGATTTCATAA
>NW_010223976.1:43981-45935 GCF_000690775.1 Eurypyga helias
GTCTCAGAATGGTGGGGAGAGATGGCAGGGGCAGGAATGAAGTCTCACACCACAGCCATGCAGAAGCCTCCATTGAGAGATTTGCTGTCTGTGTTATCAAGGAGCCTATAGAAAGCTAGTAATGCATGACAGCACAAGCTCACAGCATTGGTGGAGCTGGTACCTTGTGCCACAGTTAAATTTAAGTGTGTTATGGTGCCAGGGAGCGTAAAGGGAACACTTTAGACAGGGACAATCGACTGAGGACAAACACAGAACACACCATGAATAGCAGGTGCCACTGGCCCCTGGCAGAGTTAGTAGCGTTCACATACTTTCCTTACCTTCTGTCTGGCTAGTCACAAACTGAGGTAGACAAGTCTCTCTTTTTTTTTTTCAAGTACCAGGGATAGCTAGCACCATTGAAATAATTTGGATTTGTGCAAAAAGATGTAGTCCTGGGAGGGAGAAACAGGGCAAGATGGGGGCAGTCATCATCTAGAGCTTTGGGGAGAAGGTGGACAGAGAGGTGGCCCTCGCTCCAGTGTATCTGCACACAGTAGGTGCCCTACAGAGGGAAGAATAATATGCCTTGTTAGCTACAGATGAAGAAGATTCTTCTACATACCCATGCTTTGGCTTATGTTTAGGCCTGACTGTTATTTGAAGTGGGAAGGGTAAGAACACAAGTTTGGGTGATTGCAACAGCTTTAGGACACTTTTTCTTGTTTCTCTTGTTGGAGCTCAAGACTTTCTCTTCAGGTATCCCTGTGCACTGAGGCTCTGGGATGTGACATGTTCCCTATACAGGAGTCAGGAAGAGAGGAAGGCAGAGCATGTGCTGTCGTATGCCACTTGCTGGAAAGGACTGCAGAAAGCAAAAATTAGGAAAATGAGCAAGCAGTAGAGAGGTGTTTCTTCTCTTCCACTGAATCAGCACAGTGATCTTCAATGGTTAAAAGGAGCTAAACCTACATCTTCATACTGAAGGTCTTCTCTGTGTGAAATTTGAACCAAAACTGGTGTCCATGTTCTTCGTGAAAAGTGCACAATCTTCTCTTGTCGAGAATACTCTCTTAGGGAGGGCACCTGACAATTACTGAGGAGATAACCTTGTTCCCTGTTGCTCCAAACTGTGAAGTCTCTTATGTCTTCTTGCTGTTTCTTCATTCACCCATGTTCTCACAGGGGAGGCAGTGGTTGTGCTTCCCTCAGGATCAGACCAGAATTTAGGCAGGTCTCCTTCACAGAGTCCTTAACGCAAGCATAGTTTTCCCTCAGCTGTTCAATGCTATTTATAGCCTTGGAAGGCCAAAGAATGTGAGCAGGTCTCTTTCCTCCCTCTTGACAGTAGGCAACCCTGTACAACGGTGTGCTGACAATGAGTAGCCAGCTAATCGTAGCCTTGGTGAGATCTACTGGTGGTGTTTCCACCACCTCCCTTGGCAGGTTTTTTTTTTTTCAGGTAACATAATTATTCTTATGTGTAATAAGCAACTCTCTGAAGTTTAATTTCATGATCATCTTCTGTTCTCATTAACAAGTAGAAATAATTAGTTCCTGTTCGCATCTTAATTCTAATTCTTGGCTGCCATGAGTGCAGAGGCCTCTGGGCAGCAAAATAGGAATAAACTAAAACCAGGATTTATTAGAAAAAAAAAACAAACTAGCGTGCGTCAGCATAGAACCCATATCAGGAAATTCTTAAAATCCCATTCTCTGACATTAACGAAATCGTCCCAAGCACCTTAAAGATTCAAATAAAGGATCCGGAATAGTGTCAAAATTACTGCTGCATAAAAGGATCTGGGAGATATAAAAGTTCTCCCACCCAACAAGTGTGTTTGCTTCTAAAAGGATGAGGGTTATCCTGGGATGTATGAGCAAAAGCAGCATGCGTGAGCGATGGGAGGTGGTATTCCACTGTCTAGGACAATGGAGCTAGTATGGGCTCAGATAATCAGATTTTAAGGCA
>NW_010223977.1:0-21849 GCF_000690775.1 Eurypyga helias
CTCGGCTGCTGCCTCCGCCTGGTGCGGACGGAGCCCCGTTGCCCCCGAGGATGGCGGGGCGTTCCTCCCAGCCCTGCTCCCCCACCCCCAAGGGAAAACGGCCTCTCGGTTGGGTCAGGTCACCCGCAGTGCCTGAAAATTACCTGATGTTCTCCAAAAGCGTGATGATAGGAGTTTGTGGAGGGACTCCCAGAAGTGACAGGGACGTTTTTGAGTGTCCTGCTTCCCAGATCTTTATACCTTTCATATCTGCTTGAATGTAATCGTTATTTTTTTGTATCAATGCTTTCAGAGGTTTAGCTCCGAGAACCATTCTGAACGGTTCTCTCGTAAGCAGGACACGTTCAAACACAAGTTCACTGGAGTCTTCTATCTCGAATAAATTACAGCTCCTCCGTAATAATTTTCTCCATAAAGGAGAAACCTTTATTAGGTGATCCGAGACATTACAAGCACTATACAGTAGATGATGCACAGACAAGCTGCATGATATTTGATTGTCTATTTATTTGTGCTGATCTCTGAAGAAATAATTGAGCAATTAGGGGGGGATAAAAAGTTAACAGGATAATTTCCTGAGCATAGATTATTGGTTGCTTTCAGTTGGTAATATGGAGGTAAGAGGAGGAACATGGCACAGGATGTGTTTGAGCAGATGTCAGTAACTTGCCTGTCAGAAACATTGCCCATGCTGTCTTTCCTGCACCTTTTTCTAGAGGACTCCAGAGCAAAATGGACTTTGAAATACTCCATTTTCAGCTCAAATTGCATTAATCTCAGAAAGTGTTATAGCTGGTGTTGAAAAAAAGAAGTGCTGTAACTGAATGATTAGGGATGAAGAAGAGGGCGGCCTTGCCCACGTGTCTGGTTGTTGAGTTATAGGTAGTTTTGATCTGATATTTGGTTGTATCACCGTTATGTCATTAGACTAAATTAGCACTTCTCGCAAAGTTGCCTGTTCTTCTGTATCCCTACTGAGAAGGAATAGTGGTTGTGAAGCTCAGCTTGGATAGAGAGCAGGCAGGCCACTGTATGGGAAAGGAAGTTGTATGGAGCATTACGGACGTTACTGTGAGGCTTTCCCAGAAGTTGCTCTAAAACACAGCCTCTGTACAGAACTTTACCAGTTTTTATTTTGCTTGGACAGAAATTGTTACAAAACCCTCCTGAGATTTTTTCTTCCCCTCCTTTTGTTCTCAGTTGTCCGTGATTGGAAAGAGCAATCGGATTTTTCGCAGGGTAGGTAATGTGCTGTTACCTACCTAACTGGAGATAACGTTCTCTCTACGTAGATTGTTTGCCCGTGGTTGTTTTGGCTGGAAGGATTGCAGACAGAGTGGGTGTCTTTTTCCTCTAAGTAAAGGACAGGCATAGGATGCTCAAGCTTACTGCTTTTGGGCTTGGCTAATTCATGAGACCCCACCTGGAGTACTGCAGCCAGCTGTGGAACCCTCGATATCAGAAGGATATTGACCACTTGGAGCGAGTCCAGAGGAGGCCACGAAGATGCTTAGAGGGCTGGAGCACCTCTGCTATGATGAAAAGCTGCAAGAATTGGGCTTGTTCAGCCTGGAGAAGAGAAGGCTCTGAGGAGACCTCATGGCAGCCTTCCAGTACCTGAAGGGGCTACAAGGAAGTTGGGGGGGACTTTTTACAAGGGCCTGTAGTGACAGGACAAGGGGGAATGGGTTTAAATTGAAAGGGGAGGGTTAGATTGGATATCAGGAAGAAGTTCTTCATGGAGAGGGTGGTGAGGCACTGGAACAGGTTGCCCAGAGAAGCTGTGGATGCCCCATCCCTGGAAGTGTTCAAGGCCAGGCTGGATGAGGCTTTGAGCAACCTGGGCTAGTGCAAGGTGTCCCTGCCCATGGCAGGGGGGTTGGAACGAGATGATCTTTAAGGTCCCTTCCAACCCTAACCATTCTATGATTCTATGATTCTGTGCTGAGGTGAGTGTCCTACTCTTGGAAATAACCTCCATATTCTATTTCCAGAAGCTTTGATTGACCTGTGTGGCATTGTGCTAGATGCACGGATTTTGCCCAGCTGGAAATTTTTTGGGTCTAGCTGTAGAGCTTTGTCATATCAACTTCTGTGTTGGTATCTTCCAGTTTACATCCAAATTACAGACATAGAGTGTAGGGGAAAACCTTGAAGAACTGTGTTGTTACAAGCAGCTGTCTGCGCTTCAGAAGCACACATTTGAATTTTTTTTCCCCTCTATTTTAAGAGATGCAAAGTAAAATAAAAATGAATGGATTCCTGCAACGGGCCGTGCAAAGACTTCTCAGAGAAGGCGGCTCTTCTCTACTCAGCCTGTACTTTTACAGGTCCCTAGTGCAACGAGGCTTTTTGTGAGTGGGAAGATCCTAGCAGTGTTAAGGACCTAGTCCCTGAGGAAGAGCTTAAACACAGCTTTAGGAATTGAATGTAGCTCATTCTGAATGTCTAAATCGCTCAAATTCTGTGAAAGGAGGTGTATGGTTGATATTTGTCTGAAAAATGTCTTTTATATGCCAAGTCATTTCTAAACATGATGGTTATTACTTACATTGCGCAAAGATGAAACTGTAATTGGAGTTTGGGGAAGAAGAATAATGTATAGCAATTAAAATACAGCTTATGCCTTGCTTTGTTTTTCACTCATGTCCTTTGTGACAAAAGTGGGAGTTTAACAGTGATTAAATGGTTACTTAGGTAAATACATTGCACAGGGGGTTCGGAAAGATCACTGAAAATAAGTGCGATTTCTACTGTTGGAGCTGTTGTCTTTGTTTTTCTCTCTTTACTTTGCTGCTTTGTTTTGAGCTTTAAAGTGTATTTTGAAATCTGAAGCAGGAAAACCTCATTTAATTTCATGGTCTTGATCAGTGGGCTTAGATGATAGAAACGTGGTTTCACATGCTGTGGTATTGAAAGGCATGTGGGAATGCAACATATATTTTACTGCTTATTCAGACTAAGGTGATAGGTAGCTTTTGGTTTTTTTGGTCATTGTTGCTAATACACCCCTTTCCGTGGGATAATTTCCAGCTTTCTTCATGTTTAGAAGAATTAGAGACTACATGGAGTGACAGGGAACCAAGAGCAGCAGGTCTGGCGACAAAGCATGATGTGGCTTAGCATGCCAGTCATGAGTGGTACATCACATCGCAGCGTCTCATAGGAGCCTCTTAAGACATGTAGAACTTTATGGAGACCAGGCATTAGTATTTAACATGGTTTCAGTGATGCATTAAAGAGGATTTGACCTGTGAGTGGAAATATTAGAACAAACAACACCACTTTTATAATGTCATTTTGGGAGTAGGTTTTGCAGCACACAAGTTAGTGTGTGTGTGCAGGATTAGTGGGATCTGCAAACAAGAAGCAGTCTTGATAGTCAGAAATTAATAAAGTCATGGTTGGCTTGCACAGGAAAGTTGTCATATTGTCAGAATTAGACAAAATAAACCAGGTTTTCTTTTCTTTCTCTTACTTGCAGAGGTATAATTGCGTTAACATCTCAAACCCAGCTAAAATGAAGCAGTTGACTTTAAGCTAGTGATAGATGGGCTTTGTGGAGATCTTTGAATGCTGTCCTGGCATCTCTTGCTCCAGTCAATAATTCTCATTCACTGGATACCAGAACAAGCAAACAATATGGCATATTATCTAAACTAGATTTCTTGTAATGTAAATTGAAAACAAGTGGAAAGAATCTTTAGCAAGATTTTGAATAGCTCATGACAGCTGTTGCTGAAGTTGCTTAGGTTTTCTGGATCATTAAATTAGTATTACTGTGTTAGAAATTACACTGCTTAAGTAGTGACATATTGAGAGTTTTTGTTACGTGTTCATGTGAGGGCTTTTTCAAGTAAGTATTTGTAATTATTTGAAAATATCATAAAAACCATTTATAAGATCAGACTTACATGCGAGGCCATTTTCCTGCAAATGTGTGTATCTGGGAGCATCATACATAACAAAGAAAATCCCAACTGAACTTCACATCTCAAGACTTCTATCTTTAGTGTCCCTAGTTGATAGGGTCCACTTTGGGTAACAGAATTGGTTCCTTCCTATGACTTGAAACTGAATTCACGTTTATTTTGTATGGAGAGACTCTAGGAAATAGAAGACAGTCTAAAATTTAATCTCTGTCATATTCTATGTAGTATTAAGTGTTGATGAGAGGTCTTTGTTGTGTTCTGTACTTCGCTTTCTTTTATGTAGTCCTAATTTTCAGTTGTAATTGAAGCGACAGATTAGTTTACTCTGCATTTTATATATGAACTGATAGGATTACAGCAGGCAAAGGTGAGATACTGAGATTTTAGTTGAGGCCACCATGAAAGCTGCATTGTTATGGTCACGACAGCATCTGCAGTGCCCAGCTGAGCTGCTTCTGCCTGCACCTGCAACGTACTGGTCAGGTGTCCTGGTAAAGCCAGTGGCTGGACACCCGCAGAGAGCAGTCGCCAGGCCATCGCACACCCTGTGTGTTTAGCTGAACTTGTGGAATTATGGGATTTGTGGTTGTTGTGGTTTGATTCATATTTTGAAGAGCAGAGTGGGTGTACCTGGGATGTGGTGGAAGATTTGGTGTCTGCAACAGAAGGACAACATACAGATGAGCTCTCGAGAAGATGTGATTATGAGTCACTGTGTGTGGTAGTTGTTACATGTCATAGAATCACAGAATGGTTTGGGATGAAAGGGACCTTAAAGATCATCTGGTTCCAACCCCCCTGCCATGGGCAGGGACACCCTCCACTAGAGCAGGTTGCTCAAAGCCTCATCCAGCCTGGCCTTGAAGACATCCAGGGATGGGGCATCCACAGCTTCTCTGGGCAACCTGTTCCAGGGCCTCACCACCCTCTCTGTGAAGAAGTCCCCCCCCCAGCTTCCTTGTAGGCCCCTTCAGGTACTGGAAGGTGCTATAAGGTCTCCCCGGAGCCTTGCCTTCTCCGGGCTGAACAAGCCCAACTCTCTCAGCCTTTCAAGTTTACATTTTGGAGCATGCAGTGTATGTCTCTACTAATAGCGGTAACATCAGGGGCTTTAGATAGCGTGGGCTTGAAAACTGTGATCCACCTAACCAGATGAAATGTAAGTGGTTATAGGAGGATTACTTCCTGTCTGGTTGCTTGGGCCAAATTAACTGATACCTTAACAGACATGAAATTAAACAACAGGTTATTTCTTTTGGCTTCCTGTAGACTGCTTGCAGGTTTTTTTAGGGAACTTAGCAAACATTGTGACAGGTGCATCTGCTTCTTTGATATGTGCAAAGCTTTTTAATTTAAGAGACCCTAAGACTAAACCAAATGTATTATTTGCTCGTGGTTAGCCTGTAAACCTGACAGGAGTAATTGTAATTAAACTAGACATTTCTTTGACTTTTTTTTTCTCTAAAATCCCCAACTGCTACTGCCCAACCTTGTATGACATGTTGTATGTAGATTTTCCCCCAAGACACTTATTGGCTGACTCTTTTTCATGGCTTTCTTAGTAGAAAATTCATTACATTTGGCAGCATTGTAAAAAGCCTTGTGTAAGTTTCACTGCAGTTTTTGGTACTTTGTTTCTTATACCTTTTACTTAAAATTCAGTATTTCTAAGTCTAACAAGCCTCTTGAGAGAGTCACATGAATGAGAATATTTACTTTTACTTTGGGTTTGTTTGGTCATCAGCTGATACACTATTCTCTGTCCTGCAGTTTTTTTCCACCACTGTAAATGCTGTACTTGGGTGAGGAATGGTAGATGTGCGTTCTGTTATACATAATTCAGGCACAATTCCATTTGGAATCACACTGGAATGGAGGCATTGATAATTTCCAAGTAAATGAGTAGGTAGAAATCGGACAGCTTATTTATTTTTATGGGTTTAGCTTGTCAGCTTTTGTGAATGTTTGTGTTCTCCCACATTCTTGCTGTCTAACTTTGAATTTCCAGGGACCATCATGTGTCTAGAACCATTTAACTTTACCCATGCCTATGAAATGTAATCCTCTGGTGGTTTTGGTTGAATTTCAAAATAGAGAATGTAGCACAATAACAGTCTTATAAGCGATCCGAGATCACTTCAGGTAGATGGAAAAAGTTTAGTGCTTAATTTTGACTGTCAGTTACGTTAACTGTGCCCTTTGAAGTGCGAGAAAAACTGACAGTGTTTAGATCTATCCTTGTGTTTGTTTTTCCAGCTGTTGTAGAGTTTAAAAAAAAATACTGGCAACAGTTGTGGTACCTTCACGTTAGTAAAGTCACCCTCTGGTAATGAAAATGGTCTTCCTTAAGTTTCTTCAAAATTTGTTCTTTTATTTGGAGCTTCTAGATGTATATAAATGTAGATATAGATATATATAATCACATTCTTAGGAATTTCCTGATCCAGATGATAAATAAAACTTAGGTTAGGTGGTGTTCTCTAGCTGACTTCCTGAGTATGCCTGCTCTCTCGGGGATCTGATCCATAGTAAATATACTCTTGAAACAAAACTCCTAATGCCGAAATAAACCATCTTTTCTATCTTACCCAGATAGTGATAGTTTTTATACCTTTGGGCACTTCTGAGGTGTAGAAAGCCTTCGCTTCCATGTCTGCCTTTCTTGTGGCTCCTTTCTGTAGGAGTGTCTGGATTCTTTTTAGAGTGGAAATTCACGGCATTTTGCTAACAATGATAAATGTGAGTAGTGCTTGGGTTCTTGTAATTTTTCTAATACTTCAAGTGAATATTTATTTACTTTGATCAGAAATGGTAGTGTTTTTTGTGAATATAAGTGTGAAAATACTTGCTAGAAATCTCTCGCAGCCTATTTTCCCTAACCATGGGTAACGTCCATTAGATTTTATTATTTATTGGATAACTAGGTATAAGTTCTTTTTTTTTTCACTGCCTATGTTACTAACCTGAGCGAGTGCAAACTTGGCAGTTGAATGACTTATGTTAAGAGCGTGAGCACGGTTTGTGTGGTACAGTTTCAGTGGTCTGGTACACCTATCTGTTGTCTAGTAGTTTTCTAATATAAGTAGAAGGCACTATTTTAGATCTATTGCTCTCTAAACCCATTCTTCATATGCATGTTTTCCATAAATAAAATTTAAATTCGATTACTATCTGGAAATCTCAGTATTTTTTATTCTCTCCTTTGCCCCCAGATATGCGTGATAAAATGAGGAAATGGAGAGAAGAAAACTACCGAAATAGTGAACAGATAGTGGATGTTGGAGAAGAATTAATTAATGAATATGCATCTAAACTTGGAGATGACAGTAAGTAAGCAATCATTATTTTTAAAACTTCCATTGTCTGATTTTGCTTTTTCTTTTCAGACTCTATTTTGTGCATCTGTGTTGCCTTTCTGTATTTGCTGATGTTGATGATATATATATTGCTTTCTTAGTCTACGAGGCTACCAGAATTGCTAGATTTTCTTTCTTTCCCAAATATGGGCTCCAGTGAAAACAGATGAAAAAATTACCTACTAGAACTGCTGGTTTACTATGTTAGTAGTTAGACCATGGAATGAAACCTTAGTGTGAAACTGTTATCTAGCTGTCATTTGACAGATTTGCTTTTCTTCAACACTGCAGCAAAAATTGAAAAGTATTTTTTTATAGCAGAGAAAGCTATTCCTTAATACATACAAGCCATACATACTGCAGGAATTAATGTTAGTGCTGTTTTTATTATAACATTACATTTGTGATATTGTTGTTTAAGGTAAGTCTAAGTTTCCAGTATTCATGAAATCATTTTCAGGGGATTTTAACTTCTTTGCACTCATTTTGGTAGACAGAAGCTTGGATATAACGTTTCTTACTGAAAGAGAATTGTTGAGAAGCACAATACAATAGCATTCTGTACTATAAGCATAAAATAAAATGAGGTGTAACAAAGTGCTGTCAAGATTATATAGGTTTGCATATTAATCTTACAGTTTTTCATTTTAATGTTCTTCAAAAGCTCTGGAGTATCAAAAAATGCTTTTTTTTCTTCTTGCAGTTGGTGTTTTGTTTGGGTTGTTTTTTTTTTTTTAATTCAGATAATTTAATATAGACATTGTTTAATACATTTCTCTGGTAGTTCTTTCATTTTATTAACTGCTGTTGTATAGTCCCAAGTGGATTGTAGCACCCACAGTAGTGCGTTGCATTTACTGATAAAAGTTAAAATATTCCATATGATTAACTTTGTTCAGCTTTAGTAAGTTAACCTTAATTTCAAATGTCTAACTTCATACAGTGTTCCAGGAATTAAAATCCACATAGTCATTTCAGAAAGGCACTTTGCCTCCCTTTCTTGTCGGGTGAGGAATCTCAGGATTGGGTTTGAGGTGCTGCAGATGGGATTTGATTCTATCGACGCGTTGCTCTGCAGAGAGAGTTGTGGTAGGTTCCCTCTGCTTTAGAAGAACTTTGAGAACTAACTTTGATTTGACTTTCTTCTTACCATGTTGCAAGTAATTTATGAGAATTGTCTTTTAGTAAGAAATTGTGGAGGAGCTTGATTTTCTGCTCAGATCCATTCTGAAACTCCATTCTCAGTAATACGAGCTGAGACATTCCTTTCTTGTCAGTGCTGAGTTGGTCCTTCTTTTCAAGGTATAGGCATTTTATTCTTTCATCAAACTGACATTCAGGATTCATTAGATAAATTAGCTGTAGTGTTTCTGAGGTTCTCAGCCAATGCATAAAAGTATCCGAAATTTATTTACACGCTTGCAATCTCTTTTTTTTTTTTTTAAGTAGTATCAGGATGGCAACTGTATACAGTTTTAAAACCAACAAAAATCCCTGAACACCTATAGTGGTCCTCTAATTCTTTCTTGGGTAGCAGAGAAGGTGAATGAGTTGTATATGTTGGATGTTAGTCTTCTTGCTTCATGTGTTTTCAGAAAATCTCTGGCTATTACAGGGGCTAATTTCAGAATGCATATAGAAGGGGAAATAAAGAATGCAGTGGGGTAGATTATGTGGGTGTCTCTGTAACTTGCCTCCTCAGGCAGAAGACGTCCATTGTAACTGAGGGAAACCTAAATCATTACTAGAGTTTTTAAAATAAAAATAATTTACTGAATATTTAGTCAAGGGGTAGGGATAGTATTATCACATCATAATTTTAATGAAAAGTTGGGATTTTCTTATGGGCAATCAGTAGTCTGACTATAGACAGACTTCAAAGTAGAGGGATAAGACCTTTGACTTTTTTTGTTGTTGGTTTGTTTGTTGTTTGGTTTTGGTTTGTTGGGGTTTTTTTTGGCTTGAAAAAGAAAGCCCTAGTACACATTAGAAAAACATATCCCTCTGGACTGGTTACTTGATTCTCTTACAACTCTTCTTTTGCCTAATATCTGACTAGGGTTAGAGTATCAAAGTAGCAAAGTTTGGTTGAATGGGGAGAGCCACGTCATAAACTATAGAATTATCTTTACTCTTTTTGTTTAGAATTCTTTTTTAATATATAATTTATATCATGGACATATGTTATCTGTGTTTTGTCTGTATCTGTGTATGTATTTTTATATTCTTGGGCAAAAATGTATACATTATATAATAAAAATGGAACGTACGTTTTTCATATTACATGTATTTTACATATACTATATATACTATTGCTTATATTATATTACTTACATATATTTTAGAGCTTCCCTCTAACATAACCTCTCTTTTCTGCAGCTTGTGTAGCTACACTGTTAAATTCTTTATGTTCAAGAACTCGGTAGCCTGGAACAGAAATAATGCAGCCTGTCATCGATTTAGAAAAATGTTAACTGTAGGAAGAAGAAAACATTTCAGACTTTAGCAGTGAAACAGTTAAGGCAAATTTGTTTTCTTTCTAGCCGAAGTGTCTGTTCTCCAGGTCTAATCAGAGAGCAAGTCGTAATGGGGATCTACTTAGAAGACTGCAGCTATAATGTTAGCAAAAGCGGAGAATTAGAGCTTTTTTGTCTTTTGAGATGTCAAAAGGCACTTTGTTGCTAAAAGCAATAAAATTGCTTAAATGCTTTTTTAATTAACTCCAGCAGTTTGTTAAAATGTCCCTCTTTCAGTAGTGATCCATGGGAATAGAGGTAAAAAATATACAGACAGAATTCATTAACCTTTATTTCCATTGTAGGTGTTTCCCATTATCTTAAAAAATCAGTTATCTGCATTTAATGTCTCTTTTTGTGTCCAGTTTGGATAATATATGAACAGGTGATGATTGCTGCCCTGGACTGCAGTCGAGATGATTTGGCATTGGTAAGTTTTCAAGTTAACTTTTCCCTAAAACCTGAAGTTTTCTTCCTGGGTATGTCTTCCAGATAGATCTTTGGACAGTTATAGGCCATTCTGAACTCCAGAGCTCGGACTTGTAGGATATCTATGGAGAAATACACTGCTGGGAAGAAACCGCCTCCACCCACCTTCTCTAATGTGTAACTTTTGTTTAGACAGATCATGTCTCTTCCAATAACCATGAAAATATTTACAGCTACTCTGGTGTGGGCTAAATGTCAAGAATAATATTGAAGTTGCCATATTTTACAGAGGGTGTTTGTTTATTGAAAACCTCTCAAATGATACTGGTTTTTTGACTGTTTTGAGGTGAAATGTCCAGTCATGCGTACCATATTATATGTCATGCTGACTGTCATCAGAGAAAGTCATTGACATACTGGAGCAAGACTTCAGGATGAATAAGGAGCCGAGCTGATTAATGTGTAAGGAAGGGCTGAGAGATCTGGATTTGTTAAGCCTTGAGAAAGCTGAGAAGGGATTTTCTTACTGTCTTTGAATATCTACTTATGTGAAGGTATAAAGAAGGTGGGGACATGTAGGTGTGCAGCAAAAGCCTAGTGCGAGAGACGTAAGCTGCGGCAAAGGAAATTCCAGTTAGATATGAAAAAGAAGTTTTTAACAATGGGGTTAGTGAACACTGAGGGACAGGTGGCACAGAGAAGCTGTGGAATCTCCTCTGGGGATACTCAGAAATGGATTGGGATAAGGCCCTCATTTGGCAGCTGACTGTTTTGAGTGGCGATTTGGAGCAAGTGACCTCCGAAGGCCTCTTTGCAATCCAAATTGCTCAGTGATTCTTGATAAAAATAACATTAATGGATTTCTGGCTTTAGTCAATTTGAATGCAAATTTATTTGGACTATACAAATAACAATTTAGATAAAATTAGTTTATTTAGAATACCTGTTCCCTAGATGAAAAAGGAAAAAATACTGAAACAAACAAAAACCCCAACCAAGCTTAGCTAGTCCTTTAAAGCCAGTAACTGAAAAAGACAAAAGTGTGTTTTGAAGGCAAATTTTAATAATATTTTAATCCCTCCTTCAAAAAACACTGGAAAAAAACCCTATGACTCTGTCTTGTGCCCTGAAAGCCAGCAAGCTTGAGCTTATTCTAAGTAAAATAAAGAAATTTTGATGAGTCCGGGTCTTTCATGGGGATTACTCTTCCAGTGCCATGTTCTCTGTCAGATGGCAAAATACCCCATAAAGTCTTTGAGTTGCATGTGATGTCATTTGGGTGAAACTTAACGGCCTGTGATATACAAGGGGTCAGACTAGAGGATGTAGTTGGGAACGGGTCAGTTTGAAAATAGGCAGAACTAGACAAGTTTATCTCACATCCCATATGTATATGGTAGAACGGAGCACACTGGAAAATACAGGACAACGCGGTGAACTTGCCATGAACCCACCCAACTTCCCTTTCTTTTGTTCCTCAAACAGAAAATACTGTTGTGGTATAGCTGTCTGTTTAAACCAAAACAAATAGACTTACTGTTTAAATAAATATAGTTCTGTGTTCCGAAATACATCTAAAACAGTTTGGGTCTTTATTTTCAGGGTCTTTTTAGGAGGACTTTCACAAAATTGTCCCAGTGTTGAAAGATCAGTTGTGAAACACTATTTATTTTTACTGACCCTGGCAGGGATTTAAATTTCAGTTTCTGGGCCCTATAAGGAATATTGCTTGAGATGAGGAAGCGCAGCATTTTATATGCAGCTCAGAAAGGATATGCTAAATGGAAACTTAGTTGTGTTTTGGTTTTGTTTTTTTAATTTGATTGATTTATAATAAAGAAGTAGTTAATTCAAACAAGTCAACAACATATGTGGCTTTTTGCTACAGCTGTAGCCCAGAGTAGACAAACAGCTTTGGAACTTCTGGATTTGAGCAGTGAGCTTTTGATGGCTGTGATGCATTTTGCTTAGAGCGATAGGTCTCATCTGCTCCAAATGAGGAGGCTGAGTTGGCTTTCAGTCATTTATCTGACATTTGTTTTTATTTATTTTTCCTCTTTTTATAACTGTTGCCCTCTCTGTCCTGCATAAGATGACTGTGTGTAGTTCATGCCCCTACTGCAGTCAGCTAGTTCTTTCACGTGCATGTTTTAGTGCAATCACCTACTGTTGCCAGGCACTTGCACTACCAGTGTTTTACATGCTGAAATCCAGGTTTGTATTTCTTTGCCTTTGTCAGACCTTTAAAATTAGAACCTGATGTGATTAAAAAAATCCCAAAGTAAATTAACTGCAAATTAAAGTTTCACGTACAATGAGATTTGCCATCTACCTGCTGAGTTTCTGAGAGAATCTTGAAAGTAGATTACTGACACTGTGCAGAACCAGTTCTCAGTAACATAAATGATTCTGGGAATTACAGGTTAAATTTAAAAAGAGGACATTCAGTGCTGCTGAGCCCAGAGCTAGTGGTGCCTATTCATGCACTTTTGGTATTCAGAGTTCTGCAGTAAGTTGTTTGTAACTGTCTCAGAACTTTTCACGTCACTTTGTGTCTGCTGTCTTCATCTACAGGAGGTTATTTTGGCCCTGTGGCTGCAGTATTCCATTGAAATAATGATCATGTAGTCAGATCTAATGTGAACAGTTCTGGTCTTGTAGTATTCCTGCACTTGAGTGCTACTTCGGCTTCTTTTATATTGTCACTGGAGTTTTTCTAGATGTAGAAGTCCATCTGCAGGTTGTGGAGTTCAGTATTACTGCAAATGTTACAATTTTTGCCATTTAAAAATGTTATTGGAGAAAAGCAGTGCATATTTTTATACTGAAAATTGCTGTCCTTTGGGATTCTCAGATCACTGGGTCACAGGTTGATTTATTGTCTGTAAAAGTTCTTTTTAAAATTTAGAAGGTTGTTTTATGTGGGTTATCATGTCTCTTAAGAACACTCAGGGATTAGTTCAGATGCCATGTAACGTGCTGCTAAGTACATTTAGTTATTTATAACAGTTTGTTGTCCAGTGTAGCAGCAGTTCACCTAGACATCACCCACAGTGCCAGTAAACTGTTGCTGTACTAAACCTGAGTGTTGCTGTGCGAAGTGGCATTGTTGAGATCTTGGTTCGTGGTAACCTAAGAAGATCGTGATGAAAATATTCTGTGCTTACTTGGGGCTAAGCATTACTTCTTTGATTACTTTGTCCTTTCTCTATCCCTTCTCTATATTTTTTAATATGGAGAGTGTGAATATTTCTCTTTGCTGTGCTGTAGCAGCCTGCTCATCTACAGAAACGGGGAGGGAACCTACTCATTTTTACTGATTTGCTTCTGTATTTTTCCTTTGACCAGTGGATGTGGTGAGATGGAACAGATTATGTAGATAGGCCTCTGCTAGAACCTTAGATCTGCAGAACAAGTTTATAAGATGAGTTGTATAAATAAATGCCTGGAGAAGGAAGGTTCTGTGTGAAGCTTTTAATGTGATTCAAACCACTGGTCTTTTTGAGAGCCTGGGGCCTGTCCTGCCTCCCACCAGATTGAATGAGCTACAAGCTTTGCAATGCCATCTAGCCACATTCATGACTTGGTTAGTTTGCTCTGGGGAAGTTGTGACTCAGTCCCTTACCAAACATGCTTTTTTGCTAATCCAGAGAAACCTGCCTGGGATGAATTTCATTTATCCAGCCCAGGTGTCTCATTGATTTCAGGAATTAGAAGCTATGCCTCTTTTGCCAGCAGGCTCAACCCAAGCCAGTGACAAACATTTTCTTTGGATTTCAATTTTTATTTTAAAAATAAACACAGAGCACAGTATTAGCATAGCTTGTTCCATTGTAAGATATCCATTTATTAAAGAACCATCACATAAGCTCTTACCGTCTTTATTTTGGTTTTTTACTGTCTTGTGTTATTACAAGGCAACTAAGCAGACTACAAGTTTTAATAGTATCAGAATTGTTTTAGTAAGTGAGTTTAATTTTCTAGACAAATAATTATTTCCAAGAAGGCCTGATGATCTAATGACCTGTATGGAAGGTATTTTTTAGAATTAGTCTTCTAACAAAGTTTCAGTTTCTGAGGTATCAATACATCTTATTGCTTATTTCAAAAATTGGTAAAAGCAAATACTTAGAAACGCAGCTTCAGATTGTTGAATTCATCAGCCAAAGACTTGTTTGGTTGTTTTGTGGGTGGTTTTGTTTGTTTTGTTTTGTTTTTTCCTCTACCCAGCTTCCATGTAGATAATTATAGTCACAATATTTTTGGGTTTATTTGTACAGTTTTGTCTTCAGGAACTAAGGCGGCAGTTTCCTGGGAGCCACAGAGTTAAGCGATTAACTGGAATGAGATTTGAAGCCATGGAAAGGTAAAAGCTGAACTTAAAAAGTACTTTCTGCCTGGAAAGGTTCTTGCTCTTTCTTAGAAAAGGAATTCAGGGTCTATAAAAACACAGCAAAGCAATGTTGGGCAGTTTCCTTATGGAAATTAAAGATTTGCATGATCATATGATAACATTTAGACATTTTTATTGCATTTTTGCATGTACTGTGTTGTTTCATTTCTGCAATCTTCCCATCAGCTTTCATAGATTAAAAAGATCTCTTACTCGACAACAGAATTGATTATACAGTTAAACAGTAGGCGCCTTTGTAACGAAGTCTGAGAAGTATACATTTAATCTCACAGAGCTAGAGTGGCATATGAAGATCAGTGCCAGCATTTTTTCGCCTTCATTGTTCTCCTATACTCCTAATCACTGCAGATGTAGCTCTTTTCTTTGTTTTCTGAGTGTGGATAAATCAAGTAGAACTTAAAATGGATTAAATCTGTAGAGTTAGATACAGAAACAACTGAAAGAAACACGTGGAATAGAATGGCAGAACCCCGAAGCCAGACTGACCTTTTTGAAATGCCCTGTGGAAGGATTGTAACATAATAAGTTTAACAGGATTTATTCAAATAATGAACAGCTTAAAACTTGAATTTTCCAAGAGGAATGACCTCAGGGCTTGAAGTTGACCTTTATTGTTCACCTGTGAACACAGTGCCTGTGAATGCTAGCAAACCCATTCCATGCCACATTTTGCATAGGGAATTGGCGAGATTTGGAGTTTTTTGGGCCATCTTGATATAAAGGAGTTGGAACTTAGAAGTAAACCCCTAAATGCTTTTTTAAAAAAAATTATTTGTTTAGCAGATGTTCTTTGCCTATTGCATCCTTGCAAAATTAACTTTAAAAATGTTATTTGATATAAGCCATCAACAAATGTCCATTGTGTGGGTCGAAAAGAGTGGATAACTGGACTCCAGAACCACAGGAGCAGTCTCATGGCAGCTAGGTGTTTCACATTTCACACTTGCTTTCTATCAAATACACAAATTTATGAAGAATTTCCATTAAACCTAGCTCTCTTTCTGGCTTCATTTGGTATATTGTAGGAAGACAGTGAGAGAATGTCAGTAAATTTTACCTCCTTCACGAAATCTGTTCAGAAGTGCGGAAGATCATAATTCTGTATGGCCTTATGTGAACATCTGCAGTGAAGATGTTACTGCATGGGAACTGATCTTTGTGGGGGATGACTGCTGCGCAAACATTATGTGTTGTTTCAGCAATGAACTGAGGTTGAGCCACAGCTTTCCAAAAGTGCTCTTGACAAATATCTCTGTCAGGTTAGATCCTTGAGATTGGAATATCAGGGAAGCAGAGGCATTAACAAAAGCTGAAGTTTTGTCTGCATAGATTTTTCTCCAGAAGTGGGAGAAGAAAGAGGCTTCAGCTTTGGGTTGTCTTGAACGGGAACTCATTGCGGGTGCTTTAGGCCATGTCCTGGAGAAATCTGTCTGTCTCCACTTAGTATAAATGAAGCCTATGGAGACTTAGGCTGGAGGGATCACATTTTCAGTTGAAGAATCAAGCTTCTTGTTAAATTTGAAGTGACTTCTGGGAGTTCATAAGATCCTGCCTTCCCCAGCATGAAGAGGAAACAGCAAAGAACATCCCTGTAGACTGAGACATCCCTGTAGAGACTTGCTGATCAAAAGACCAGTGTTCTGGAACTTCACCCTGTAAAGCTGGGATTATGGCCATCATGTTCAGTCTTATGAAACACATTGGATGATGTAGCAACTAACAGGGAGTGTGCATACAACATTTTACTGCACGTCTGCTCTAGTCTGTAGCAGTCATCTACTTGCTTCTGCTTTTTTGCTTCCTTCCACATTTGTTCTCATACCTTTTGGTACTGGACTGGACAGCTGAGCTGTGCTAACGCCAGCAGTTCTTAGGGAGTGAGAGTATGTACCGAGTGTACAAGGGGAGAAGGGGATGTGTAACATCCAAATCAATCAGCAGTACCTCTGAAAAAATATTTGTCAAACTATACATGAAGACATGAAGTATACCTTAGGTATGTGGTGATGGCATAACACCTCTGTAGTCAAATGTGTTTTCAGTTGTTTCATTTGTCCAGTTTGGGTTATGTGCACAGCTGGCAGGACACACAGATCTGTTTCCCAGAAGGTTGAAAGCATTTATAGCAGCTGGAGTAACCTGTTTCAAGCATATTTCAAATAACAGAATTAATTAGTAAAACCTACGTGGTGATGGCGGAAAACATTTTCCTTCAAGATTTATGGTATAGTCTTTTCTTCCAAGATGTATGGTATAGTCAAGGGTGGACTGTTGTGTGAATCCCCCAGTTTGCTGTATGCAGCTGCTTATCCTTCATAAAATCATAATAAGAAACTTACATTAAATTTTAAATTACAGTAATGAAGTGAAAAGGCATTATTTTGGATGGCCTTTCAAATTTTGGGGTTTCTCTTTCTTGGGAGAGGTGAAAGGGAGTTGGGATGTGATTATTGCACCTATTGTGTACAGAGAAAGAAAGAACAGATAGAGTAAGAAATTGGGTATAAAATACATACATTGCTGCCGAAACAGTATTCCATGAAGCAATTACCATGTATTTTTTTAACTTGGTGACATAAAATACTGCTGTTCATATTTAGCACTCATTCAAGAGAATTTTGTATGAAGGTAGTTTGCTTAAATATATGCAGTATAAAAAGTGCAGGAGGGTTAACTATTGCAAGGACAGTCAGTAGGTCAGGAGTTCTGTCTTACCAGAAATAAATACGAATGATTTCTTTGAACAGGTATGATGATGCTATCCAGTTATATGATAGAATTTTACAAGAAGATTCAACTAACACAGTAAGTTTAAAAGATTTTTCTGAACTGCAGTGGTTTGTTGTTTGAAATTGTGATAAAGTTTTGTGGGTTTAACTGTGGAAAAACTGCGTCTGTATTACTGTATGTATTTCCTTTCATTTCCTATGATAATAACCTATGTTACCCTCATTAGAACAAATGCGATTTGTTTCATGATGAGAAGGCACGATATAACACCTGCTTGAACACTGAATGTAGAAGACAGGAGTAGAACTAGCAACCTTTCCAGCAGTCTTAGTAGGGTTTAGATTGGGCCTTTCAGCTTTTCCATTTGCCCTGAATATTCAGTATTTAAAAGACCAATATAGTCTGCCATGTGTTTTCTGTCTTCCTAACGCTTAATCGTACTTAAAGATTAAGTAGAACACATTCAGGTAGTGCTTGAACAGCAGTGATTTTGATTTATTGTCTGGGACATTTTACTAGCTTTTGAATCAAAATATGATGAAGCTTGCCAATTGTATAAAACAAAATATGAGACAGACTGTACTTTTCTTTCAAGCATTTTTTGAATGCTTGTTGTGTAAGCCACCTTGAGCTATTAGATGCCAAAATGAAAGTCAAGGGAAACTTGTAGCAGTATATTTTCATGCTTTTTTTCCACAAGGATAAAACTAGAAACATGAAGAAACTATGGCATTCCAAAATTTTTATATCACATGTTGCAAAGTCAGTTAATTATTATTAATCATTGTCTGTTTGAAAGTGTATGTTTGTCTGTGTTACTTGGTTTCAAGGAACTGGTTCTCTTTGTTGGGTAAGCTTCTATGTAAATGTAATACTTAGGCTCTTGCAGATGCGTTGGCAGTCTCATGTAAACGTTCTTTGGTGTGTTTTGAACCTCTGCCTTTATCCAGTCAGCTTATTTGATGTGATCTGCTGTGCAGGAGGGGAAAACCCATAGAAACACAGAAAACTGGGAGTAACTAGGATCTGCCAGAGCTGGAGGTAGATGAAGTGCTATCACGTAAACTAAGTAAACCATTTTTAAAAAGCCACATAACAAATTGAAAAGACCCAACAACCAAAAGCCACCTAAAACCACCAAACCAGAAAATTATTTTAAGGCAGCACATCTGAAAACATTGATACCAACTTAATTACTTGGACCACAGTGGTAGGTTAAAGTCTGTGTCTTTTAGCAGTGATGGAACTTATATTTTTTGTGCAAGGGTAAAAAGAACTGTTTAGATTCTTCACTCTTATTTTTCGCTCTCCCTAGAGCAGTACAACGTGAACTGTGTTCTGTGAGCCAAATGTGGGTGATCTGCAGTTGTCCTTTCAAAGTCTAGAGTGGTTTTGAGTAGGAGTTGGAGCGCAAGGTACACAGCTGTCAGTAGTAAATGTGGATGGATTTTATCAGTGATACAGTGAGCCAAAGTCACGGAGTCTTCAGTCATGTTAAAACAAGATCGAACCCACCTACAGCGACGCCACTAGAATAGGTCACCTAGCTGCACATTTTATGACTTTCTGCTGAAGCCAGTGGAAGGTGGAGCGCCGTATTACAGTGGCTTCTCTGGACCACAGAGCTTTGAAGTGTGCATTTTTGGCAGTTTTCAGCTGTCTCAGAATGGGTAGCGTCATATTAGTGGTTGTCGTGATTTAACCCCGGTCGGCAACCAAGCACCACACAGCCCCTTGCCCTCCGCACCCTCCTCCCCAGCCGGTTCCCCCTAGTTTGTATACTGAGCATGATGCCACGTGGTATGGAATGTCCCTTTGGCCAGGTTGGTCAGCTGTCTCAGCTGCGCTTCCTCCCAGCTTCTTATGCACCTCCTCGCTGGCAGAGCACGGGAAGCTGAAAGGACCTTGTCTTAGTGTGAGCTCCGCCTAGCAACAACCAGAAGTTCAGTGTGTGATCACATTATTCTCACGCTGAATCCAAAACACAGCGCTATACCAGCTACTAGGAGGAAAACTAACCCTATCCCAGCCAAAACCAGGACAGTGGTTTGCTGGATAGTTTTATAGACAAAATGATATATTTAAGTAATATGTATGACTATTACCTAATTTGGATTTCCTCCTTAATAAAATCATGAAGATCCATAAGATGGTAATATTTAGCAGCGTAAGATATAAATATTAGAACAGCTGCATGATCTACTGGATTTCTTTAGGTCTGAGAACAGAAGTGGAGTGTTAGATGCAAAGCCCAGGTTCCCTGCTGTATGACTGTAGAAGAGGCTGGCTAAGCCTTACGTGTGAAGAGTGAAAGTGGAATAGAAGGTTTTGATAAATTGTCACCTGCAGATTTCTTTGTGTTTTTTACCTGTTAATTATTTCCATGCAGACACGTGGCTGCTGTAGGAAAATAAGTATTTTGAGATTTTAAAAAAGGAACTGTTGCGGAGTTTGTCTTGGCACTTACTTGAGCGCAGTTTCTTCTGGTTTGCTGACACATGGAGTTACTTATATACATTAAACATTATGGCAAGTGCTTTAAAGGAAACAGACATTTGTTCACACAAAACATGCAAAAATCGTACTTTGCATCTACTGACAGTTTCAAATAGAAGCGTGGAAATAGGTTTTTCAAAAAATTACTTTAGACACGTAGCAGAGTTTTCCATTATGGAGAGTGAACTTTGAACTCAAATTATGTAATGGACATTTACCCTTTTGAATGATGTTTTGTTGCATGCAAAACTCTGAAATCGAGATAGCTGATTATTGTACTTCTTAGGGTAGTATTCAAAGTACTCTGCTTTTAAAAGGTGATCATCTCTGAATGTTTTATCTCGTGATGAGCTTACTTCCTGGAAAAGATGACTCATTTGACAGTGGAGCAGCGTTAATGTTGTCACTTCAGAGGTCATGTTTCATTTTTCCAAGGATGCAGACATTGAGTAAGAGTCTGTCTCTTCTCTGAAGAGTTTAATGAATGATGTGTGACTCCTGTGAAAAGCGAAACTTGTGTGCATTTTAATAGGATAAGAATGGGAAACTTTTCTATTCTCCTTCATTTTGGTTGAAATGAAAGCTTTTATAGCTGTAGCTGGCAGATTACTCTGTTATTAAGGCTGCATAACATTTTCCATTGTACGGACATTTTTATTAATTAAAATTTAATGCAGTATCCAGTTGAAAATCTTCATGAGGGTGCTGAAGAGTGGCTGAGTTGTTTGTAGATCTTCAGATAAAATGCTTACCCTGTTTCTCAGGACAAAATAGGGGGATATTTTTTTTTTTTAGCAAGGCTGGTAGAAAGGACTTTTTTGTTTGTTTTTGCTGTTAATGAATTTCATTGAGAAATCCTCATCCTGTTCTGCTTTGGAGGGAAGCCTTGGATACCAACAGGAAAACAGCTCTTGGTAGAATGCAGCTTTTATTACACTCTGAGAAAAACACCCAAACTCTGGCTAAGTTACAGCCACTTGAAAATCTTTGCTTCATGTTCTCAGTAGAGACTGCTGGAGCTTTTATTAAATGCATCTTCTTAAAATCCCATTTGTATTGAGTGTGATCTGTCCCAGGCTACAGATACTAAGCAGGACTTCCTTGCAGTTGCTCCTCATGGCTGCAGGGCTTTGGGAAAGGAGCAGAAAGTAGGGAGACTCCTTTCTTTTCTGAGTTGCACCCAAGCAATGAGCAGCAGAAGGAATAAAACTATCAAGAAGGAACTGAGTAAAAAGAATAAAGCAGAACTGCGAGGACCAAAAGAGAGGGACAGGTAATAGAAGTTAGGTGGTAAGTTAACAGCAGAGGTCAGGTCAGATGTAGGGGAGCAGATGGCTTGAAGGGTGAGTAGGAGATCAGAACAGAGGGGTTTGTCTTGGGTGCAGACAAATCTTTTTTTTCTACCCTTAAAAAAAAAAAATCACATTTTGCCTTGAGGCAATGTCTTTTCTGCTGTCAGCGAATAGCTCTGAAACCTACTGGTGAAGTGGCTCTTATTCCCTGTAGTACCAGGCGTGTAGCTGTTCTGGCTTTAACAGTGAAGTTATATACCATTAGAATACTGCAAGTAACCAGAATAGGGGTTCTTCAAGACGGAATTTCTGTTCTTTCACTAAAAAAAAAGGTACACTTCATACCTTATGCAGATAAGGCTAAATGGTCAAGCATGCTACTTAAAACATGCCAGAATCTGCCTGCCCTTAAAATGACTGGTAGTCTTTTACAGTAACTAGTTATTGTTTAGCTGTATCCTTTGTAAATTCAGATGAAACAATGGGTAAACTTTGGTGTAATATTGCATTATGAAATGTAATGCCACATTCAAACTCCAGGCATGTTTAAATTGCTTTTGATCTTTACAGCGTTCCTAGTATCTTTATTAGTGGTCGTTACTGCATTAAAGCTTATGGTGTAGATGGATTGCTCATGTAAAATTCAGTAGGAAATTTACATAGAGTTTTCTAGTTGTGTGCTGG
>NW_010223978.1:0-296 GCF_000690775.1 Eurypyga helias
ACGGCCGCCAGAGGGCGCCACCGTGCGGCCCCCGGGAGCTCAGCGCCGGGCTGGGGGGAGGCCGGGCTCGTGGGGGTGAGGAACCCGGGTTTGTTCAGAGGGTTTAATGTTTTCCTGGTGTCTTCCCAATAAAGTATTTAAAGTCTGGCTTTTCCTTTTCCCTTTTTCCTTTTCCTTTTCTCTTTCTCTTTTCTTCTTTCATAGAATCATAGACCCACAGAATGGTTTGGGTTGGAAGGGACCTTAAAGATCATCTAGTTCCAACCCCCCTGCCATGGGCAGGGACACCTTCCACT
>NW_010223978.1:654-10225 GCF_000690775.1 Eurypyga helias
GCTGCAATGAGGTCTCCTTGGAGCCTCCTCTTCTCCAGGCTGAACAAGCCCAGTTCTCGCAGCCTTTCGTCATAGGAGAGGTGCTCCAGCCCTCTGATCATCTTTGTGGTCTCCTCTGCACTTGCTCCAAGTGGTCAATATCCTTCTGATATTGAGGGCTCCACAAGGCTTTCTCCTTCTCCCCTCTCCTCTCCTCTCCTCTCCTCTGCCCCATTCTCCCTTGTCCCTCTTCCCTCTTTCTCCCTTCCTCCCTCTCCTTTCCCTCTTTTCCACACACACTGCTCATCTCTCCAGGTCTTCACGAGGTTACCACAAACAGACAATCATTATGTTAAAACAACTCTATTTGAGAGCAGTGCAGCTATTTTCCTTCAGAGTTTGGAATTTGGGGGCAGGAAGGCACAGAGAAACTGGGGCAGCTGCTCTGCCAGCAGCTCAGACGTTCCCGCCAGCTCAGCCAGGTCCTGGAGGTCTTGGTGCTGCCCCACAGGTCCGCACTCCCCAGGACATGGGGTCGGTGGGTTCTGTGGCTGTGGTCACCGGCTCCCTGTTGGCTCTGCCAGGGGAGTGCAGGCTGCGGAGACCCCCGGGATTGCGGCAGGGGTGAGACGACCCTGCGAAGGCTTGCGCTTCCCAGTGGGAGTGCCGGTGGCTGTGCCGCTGCCCTGCTATTTATTGAGTTTTAATTAGTAGCCCGCCCAGCCCTGGAAACAGCCTCTTCTCCTCAATCCCAGGCAAAGGCATCTCTCAGGGGTCTTCACCTTTTGTCCTCAAAACCTATTTGGGCTGGATTCAAGGGCAGTCTGTTCTCAGCCGCTGTGGCACAATGGCACAGCTCAGCGTTGTTCAGCCCTTTCTTATCCATCCCGTCCCTCCCGTGGGAGCCCCTGCTCCTTGTCCCCATCTCACAGCACACAGCTCGGCTGCTGGAGCATCCTGCCAGGGCCGGCAGCCTCCAAGGCTTCAGGAATGGGTTGAGATTCTCAAAAAGCTCCCCTAACCAGCGTACCCTAAGAAATGCTTCTTTCACCCCTTGATTCACACGAAATCCCTCTGGCCTTTCCATGTCCCTCCTGCCTTCTTCCCCAGCAACAGAAGCCACTGAACAGCAGCACAGAGCAGAAAATGATGCGATTTTTCCCCATCTCTTCCTCTACCTACATCTGTTTGCTTGGGTGGCAGCCAGGAAAGTGACTTCATATATTCGAACACCCCTCCTCTCCCCCTTTATTTTTTGTTCTATTTTTCAGTCAGCCAAAAGCACTTGCCTGTTGCAGGATGGAGGGTGAAGCAGCCAGGCCAAATCCTGCCCCTGTGTTATGGTAATCGCGGCTGCCACCCAGCAGATGCAGCTCGCTGAAATAATAAGGGTGTTTAACAGGCACGGAGGAGGAGAGGGGAGCTTTTGTTTGGCACTTGCCGGGGTTGGAGTACACTTGTAAAGCAACAACTGGAGCTCGTTGAGAAGAAGTGGAGGTTATTAGATGCGTTTCACTTGCTGCCGATGGCCCCATTATTTTTTTCCCTTTGGATGCCAGGCAAATGCTCCGGTGCTGAGAAGGAAGAGGACAGAGATGACACCTGAAAATGTGCTGCTTTTGCTGATGAGTGTGGAAATAAATAGGGCAGGTGCCCGCTGGCAGGGCTCTGGTAGGTTGGACGTCATGGTTCTAGGATGCTCAGGCTGATCTCCTGTATTAGGGGTGCTCATCACTCTGCCCAGGGCTCTTCCTTAGTCCTGGGAAGGCTGTGGGGTTTGGAGCAAGGAAAATGCCTTCCTCAGATGGTGCTGAACTGGGGGGTCCTACTGAAATTAGGCTCTTCTCCACCCACTGGTGACCCAGAGGGTCATGCAGGGGTATCCTCCTCAGGGGACATGGCCTTCCCTGATGCTCCTCTGCATTTCAGGAGGCTGGGTCCTGCCTGTTGCGACACAGCAAAGCCAAGCAGGGCTCAAAGGCGCACTTAATCGTGCTTGGAGCTGTCGAAACACAGGGCTTGTCACCAGCCAAGGTGGTTCAGAATTTGTCAGGGCTTGAGGGGCAATGGGTTGCTAATGGGGGATATAAGAAATTCAAGTGACTGCAGGAGCTGGGGTGACATAAAACCTCATCCTTGGGGGTTATAATCCCATTTCAAAGTGTTTTGGATGGGAAGATGACAGAAGGTAGGTCTGACTGTCATGAGGTTTTTATCTTCCCCAAGTAAGTGGGGACAAGAAAATGATTAGATGCGTTGGGAGTCTGTCCACCCATCCCTCTACCTACCTATCTATCCCTCTGTCTCGATGCATCTCTCACCAGCGCTATCTTTGCTCTGAGAAAACCCCAGCAACCCCTTTCAGAAGCCAGGAATAAAATCAATATATTCCCTCTCTAATTCAGGTAGCTTCCCATAAATCTTCCTAACCTCAGTTTGGTCTCCTAGGACTCCTGTATCAGTTGGGAACCTATTTAATCAGCTGAGATGATCAGCGCTGTTTGCTGCCGAAAGGCCCTTTGAACTCTTTGTCTCCTGGTTGAATGATGCCCGCATCCCCTGAGGGTTTAGCCAGACTGTCCCATTCTGTGTGACAAGTCTCAGGTTAATAATGCCGGGTGCTGGCAGCACCCACCAAAGTCCAGCTGCGAGCCCAGGGCGCTGGGAAGAGTCGTAGCCGCTCTGCCAAGCCCTTATCACTGCATCTTCCCGTGGCCCCTCTCTTGGCTTGCTGCAAAGCTCCATAAAATCACACCACATTGCAAGCCCAGCATGAAGAGCATCCAGCCTGGTGTCAGGGGAAGAGAATTATGTCTCCTTTTGGAGGCTCGGCAAGGGCTGGAGAGGGGGGAGAAATCACAGCCCCCCGCCACCATCCTGGGTGTGCAGACTTGGGATTTAGCATATTTTAGTGCATTTTAGGTTTTAGCTGGTTGGGAATCAGCCCCATACCAGTACATTTGCTGAGGTATGGTGACTTCTGGAAGATGTTTCCCATGCTGGTCCAGCCCCTGGGAGCAGGGCGCTCAGATTGCTCAGGATCTGTCCTCCAGGAAACAAATCCAGAGCAGCCCCAAATCAGCAGGACTCCTTCCAATGGCTTTGGTTCAGTTTTTATCAGGGAAAGACTGAAGTGTCACCATCAATAGCCAGGTTTCTCTTCTAGGCTGCATTGAAGTTGTGCTGGAGGTGGCTGCTACTTGCCTCAGTGCCCCCAGCAACCTCCCGAGAATTTGAAGCTGGTGAGAAACAGCCAGATCCTCACCCCCTCTCCACCCAGCTCTGGCCTGAGGGGTCGGTGTTTGCCCATGCTAAGGCTCCTGTTCTCCATAAATCACAACTTAGCATGGACCACCATCAGGACAGGCAGAGCAACCTAATCTATGAACGCATTAGGATGTCGGAAAACAATAACCCAAGAAGGAAACATATTATCTGGCCTTGTTACTTTACAAAGTAATTTAAATTAATTTTTCCCTAGAGTGGTTAGGGAGCACTGCAACTTGCCCTTGTCTATTCTCTCCAGCTAATGAAGCTTTACCAGTGACTGCTCGTGAATTCCTATTAAGACCTCATCTTAGAGGTTACAGGGCAAAGCAATTTCTGCTCCTGGGAAAGATGCCTATGAATTTGTAATTGTAAGTCCATGTTTGATAGGGATTAGCATCTGAAAGGGGTAGAGTGGTGGGTAGCAGAGAAAACATTATTTCAATTAGCAGAAGAAAAGCAACTTAACATCTGATTATAGTTTACACTTTTAATTTTCTCCTATTCTGGCATCTGGGATAATTATTTCCCAAAACTGTCCATCTTTCCTTCTCTTCCTCTTGGCCATCTTGGTTGAGATTAACATGGAAATGGTTAATGGGTTGGGTCTTTTCCTTCCCCTTCTTATCCCAGGCAACAACCAGATTCACCAAATTTGGGGATGGAGACGAGGATGCTGTACCAAGCCAGACTGAAATGAGACGTGGTGTTCCTCTTTGCACCAAGGAGGTGCAGGATGAAGAGGACAGGGATTTGCTCCATCAGGCTTGTGGCCAGCAGCTTGGCATGGTGCTGGTGCCCAGGAAGACTGCCTATGCCTAAAGCTTTGCTTCTGTGTTTAGAAATTGCCTCTGTTTGCCCTTTTTCCCCACACCCCATAAGGCAGATGCTGTTCTCTCTGCAGGGCCTTGGCCCTTGTGCTACCCTGTGGTCCAGCTATTTTTTTTCTAGCTGCTTGGCCTCCTATTTCCTAATGATGATGCAATCAGTTTTCAGATGGGAGATTCCTCGTAAGAAGGCTTGTTGTTATTTAAGGAAGATCATGAAATCCATCCTTAATGAAAGGACAGGAGAAAACCCTTCCACCAAGTTACACTGAAGCCTGAGATTATCATTTTTATGGGCTTCCAATCTTTCCTGCCTCATGTCTTATCAGTGAATGCAGCTGGAGGCTTCAAAAACCCTCCCAGCTTGCTGCTGATTTTATGGGATGAAGATTAGAGATGATCGGATAGTGAATTATTCATTCCATTTGATATCTTGGGGCAGGAGGGAATATCCAGAGCAAAGTCAGCTCCCTTCTCGCTTTCTGAGCATTGCATATTGCGATCCCAGCTATCTGCCACTCCAGCAATGCAGCGGCACTTTCCCCTGTGCTCAGAGGTGATTAGGGGTGCAATATGCCCTCTGAACAGATGGGAAAGCCGAGGGGGAATCACGGATGCAGGCTCATCCCCCAGCAATAAGGTAGACCAGAGGCAGGTGGATTTTCTTCTTTTTTCAGGGATTTTTAGTTTGATTCCTCCCAGCTCAGGGCAAGGTGGGACAGATCAGGTAGGTGTTTTCTCAGCCTAATTTTCCAAGGTTGCGGGGTCCAAGGCTGATGTGAACATGCTGGGAGCGACTGACCCCGGGGACAGAGAGGCAGGGAGCTCAGAGGGGACAAATCCTGGCAGCTGTGTGCAGACGGGTAGCTGGATAGAGGAGAGAGCCCATTGCTGAGCTTAGATGTACGGAGCAGCAGCATCCATCAGGTCCCACCACAGATGTTGGCTGGCATGAATGCTGCCCAGAGATCCGTGCCAAAAATCAACTGGCGTCAAAAACATCAGCCCGAGGGTCCCATGAAATACGCAGGGGCCACGGTGATGCTACTGAGCTGATCTCGAGGGAAAAAGAAGGGTATAGCTGGTGCCTGATGCTGGTGCCATGTCTGGGACCCACCTCAGACCTCTGCTGGGTACCAGCTCCCAGCGAGTGTCCTGCCAGGAGTGGTCCTGGCTGACCCCACTGGAGCATCCAGGCTGTCCGGGAGGAGAAGTCTAATAAAACTCCAATAGGTGTTTTTTCTCTTGGCCCTGTGTGTGTGTGCAGGAGGGGAGCAGACAGCCCAGCTGAACCCCGGCTGGTGGGGAGAGGAGAGGGACAGCATGGGGCCATACCCCATTGCCACACCATTAGCGTTGGGATTTTCATCAGCACATAAATAAGAAAATATATTGCTGTTCAAAGGCATTTTTACAGAGGGAAAGTGAAGACACAGAGCTGTGATGGATGAAAAGCCTTTTCTTGCTGCCGTTTATCCACACTGGCATGCTGGGTCAAGAAAATGTCCTTTTTATAGCAGCTGTAGCTCCTGGCTGTCCCCTGGCAGCACCCATCCCAGGCTGGATTTGAAAGCCAGTGTCGATGGGAAATGAGGGGATTTTTGGGTTTGATGGAAAACGTTAAAAGAAATAAGCAATTAAAAATTGGGTTTGTGGTGTGGGATTTTTTTTTTTTTTTTGCTTTGCTTTGCTTTTTGGAGCAGCTATTGAAACATAACAAATTCATCATTACTTTTTTTTTCCCCTAGGAAAAATACAATCTCTTCTTTAGGGGCTGTTCAGGCTTGCTGTCATCTATTTTCTTTGTTTTTATTGCTCTTTCTGATAGAGGGGGAGGAGATGGAGAGGATGAAGGATGGAAGGAAGAAGGGAGGAAGGAAGGAAGGAAGTGAAGGAGAAAGAAAAATAACCTCCATTAAAACACTGAGCCCCACAACGATTTTTGAAGAGGAACTGGCATCTGTGCTCTGAGCCATATCACCCAGGAACACATTTTAGACTCAGGAATGTTGCTTTGAGCAAATGTTAATTTTGGCTAAACCCAACATATTTCTTGGGGGAAAAAAAACGCCAATTTCTGGAGGATACCAGTGTAAATCCTGAAATTCCAAGACCTGCTTTATTCAAGGCCCGTTGCATGGGCAACTGCTTACATGAGTCCCTGGGAGACAACTGAGCTGGCTCTGGCTCCAGTTGGGTTTGACTAACTGCTGCTGAGGCAGTTTGCCCCTTGTGCCTCAGTTTCCCTCACCTGTAAAATGGACTTGTAAGGCTTTGCCTCACCACGCCTTGGTGATGCTGAAGGCATCAGTGTGAGAGACACCAAGGTTTCCAACCTGCTGTGGCGGGAACACGAAGCTTCTCACCTCTGCAGGTCCCAAGCTACGGCCAGAATGACAAAAGGATGAGCTGGGTAGCAAATTATTTGCTGAAATTTCTGACTTTTCCCTTGCAACAAAGCAGTTGCTATTACAGTGACCTGTTATTTCTCATCCCTCCAGGCCGGACCCAGCGATAGGCAAACAAGCAGGTGCCACAGGTGCTTTTGGCCACAATTGCACATACTTTCCTAATAGCTGCCATGGCCTAAAGGAGATGTGTTGGGGCACAGGGGAGCTTTGAGATAGCCATTGCCTGGCCTCATCAGAAAGCCCAGAACAACTAAATTTCCTTAAATTTCTTCTAAACGTGGGAATGTGCAATAGTGAAGTGTTATTTGCTCCTTGGGAGGGAGCCGACAGCAGGACCCATGTCTGGAAGGCACAGCAACTCTGCCTTTGTCTCAGGGTCTGGTCTGGCATGTTCCCTCCCTGCAATACACTGTAGGGTATGGGTCGATCCTTAAAACATCCCTATCCTTGGAAAAGCAGCTCAGGGTCCATGGAGCTGGGCTGGGCAGAGCCCTGGGGCGAGGAGACAGCCTGGAGTATGCGTGGAGGAGGTCCAGGAGGAACCTTGTGAGCAGCGTGCTGCAGCCCCAGGCACGACCAGGGGGTGGATAGCAATAGAAAGGAGATGTCTCAGACCTTGAATTTTCTAAGGGCAGCAGCAGGACCGGCTTCTCCAGGACTTCTGATCTGCTGATAAAGCCGCCTGCTCTAAACAGCTTTTTTTTTTTTTTTTTTTTTTGCGGGGCTTTTGTTAAGAGAAAAGCAACGAGCAGGCAGCCAAAGACTAAGCTCTGCGTGCTTTCCCAGATAGATAACGTGGAAGCAAGTCATGGGGAACCCAAAGTTCACTCTCATTTTTATTTCTTCGCAAGCCATTCCTTTTTCTCTGCAACTGGATTAGATTGCTTTTATAGGGCCTTATTATGTGCAGGTCCTTGCGGATGCAGTGGGAGAGTCTCTGCCCCAAGGAGTTCGTAAGGAAAAACTAGCAGAGCTGGGAATGGGATTATCCCACATTGCAGGTGGGGATTTGGCCATGGAAAGGAATTTGGGAGAGCCAGGAACTGGACTTCAGTCTTGTACAGCTCAAGCCAGCTCTGTCTTGTTTTCAGGATAAATGACATTATTTTACATCCATGGGAAAGAGGAGGGATAAAGGGGGCAAATCCTGCACCAGTGGGTATGTATTTCTAAGGATGCTGCATGTTCTTGAGTATGGGTCCCTTGTGGGTGCCTGTGCGTGGACCTGGCACCCAGTCAGGGTTCCTGGGGGGAAATGCCACCAGACCCAGAGGCTGGGAGCTTAGATGCTCAGCAGCCTGTCAGAGCTGGGCTTATGGAGATGCTGTGACGCACAGCGGGAACACTGATGATGAAACTACTGGCTTTACAACTTTAAAGTTTTCTTAGGGAGCAACTGAAGTTGCATGGCTGAGAAGCCAAATAGCTTTAATTCTTCTTGTAGGTTGGGTTTGTCAGCCATCCAAACCTGGCATGGGCTGGGAAGCTGGTTAACTCGGGACCTGCAACCTTCCCCACCCTGCAGCATCCGTGCAGTGATGTGAAGGGTGGCCAGCCTCGCTATCTGCTGCGGGTCTTCATAGTGTCAAAGGTTTTTATGTTTTCATGGTGTTGAAGGTTTTTACCAGTTTTCCACGTCTTCTGGTGTTGAAGAAATTTTGGAAACGGCCCTGAAGGCTCACTAAAATGAAGGCCATGTTTGCTCAGTTTAACATTCTCCCAATTAAACGAGGTGTGGGAGGTGGGATGCAGTACTCCACATCAAGTCTGATTTATTTAAGATGTTTTTAAGGTGCAAGTGTGTTTTGCTGGGTTGTTAATGACACTCGCTGAAAAGAAAAGAGCAAGGGAGAGAGCGGAGGCCATGCTGGGCTGCTCCCCACATCCACAGGGATGTTGTGTCAGGGGGATTTGAGGGACACCACGTTCCCCATGTGCTGCAGCCGCTCTGGGAGAGAGATTTACCCATCTGAGTATCGTTTCTTCCTCCTGGGACGCTGCAAATGTTTTCTGCCTGAGTCCCCTTCCACGCCCTAAGGGGACTGTCAGGTTCAAGTCACCAAATTCCCCGCCAGCCTCCTCGGGAAGAGAGAAAGAGGCACCTCCTTCCACCTCTTCCTGCAGCAGGATTTGAATAACCAGGTGTGAGCATCAGCCTCCCTCGTTAATGCGTTTGATAATTGACCAAGCGCTCATTCTTGTGGGAGGGCGGCGTGCCCAAGCGCAGTGCCCTGTGAGGAGGGGCCGCGTTCAGCTGCTCCTCTGCGCCCCGAGAGCCCGCGGCCCTGCCTGCCGCCATGCCTGCCCGCGGCCTCCTCTTCCTCCTCCTCGGGCTGCTCCTGGGGCTGCAGCCTGCCTGCTGCCAGGAAGGTAAGTGCAGGCAGCCTCCCCTCCAGGGGAAACTGAGGCAAGGGGGAGGTAGGAAGGCATGCCGAGCCTTGGGCAGAGGGAGCTGCTCAGTTGGGTGGCTTTGGGGACAAGGGACACCTGCAAAAGGGCCTCTTCAGAAGGGAAAAAACATCCCTGCTCCCACCCAAGCTTCAGCTCTGGCTTCGCATCAGCAGGCGATGGGGACTGGTGGGTGTCCGGTGGGTTGGGAGGTTTTGCCGGAGTCGGGACACGGAGACTCTCTACCTTGTTTGCCGAAGGCTGAAACTGCCGTCCAAGGTTTATTTCTCTTGCTTACACGGAGATAAAGCCGCTCTGATTTACCTCGGGCAGGACTGTGCACCGAGATGAGTAATCTGTTTTCTTAAGGCGCTTTTTTTTTTTTTCTTTCTTTCTGTCTTCTCGCTCCCTGGGCAAGCGTTGTGCTGGGTCACTCCCCGAGCTCGCAGGTTTTCCTGTTAATGTGTAATTTTGATCATTGCTGAGGTGAGGGAGCAAATATTTTCCTCTGCAAATTGCCCTCCCGTTCTCTTCCGAAAGACTTAATAGAGAAGCTTCCTATGTCTAGGGCATTATTTTTAGTAAATTCGTGGAAGGACTTGTCTAATGCTAGAAATAATAACGAGTAATTAAAACTCATCTGATGCTGCCAAAGTCCTGGAAAATTCCCTCCCCCTTTCTGATGCCCTAGCCCTGACC
>NW_010223978.1:10278-12393 GCF_000690775.1 Eurypyga helias
GCATTTGTTTACCAACTTGCTGAGGATTTAACAGCCTGGAGTCTCCATTGTCAGCAGGATTGAAAGTTTTGCTGTTGCCTCGAAAGAGTTAAACCCCTCCCTCTGTCTGTGTTTCCTGGTTTGAAGATCTCTGTCTTCAAACCAGCTGTTGAGTATGGAAACAGAGTTACAACACGTGCAAGGGCTTATATTGTCATCGGCACTTCCCTTGGTCTCATTCTGAGGATTTAACAGCCTGGAGTCTCCATTGTCAGCAGGATTGAAAGTTTTGCTGTTGCCTCGAAAGAGTTAAACCCCTCCCTCTGTCTGTGTTTCCTGGTTTGAAGATCTCTGTCTTCAAACCAGCTGTTGAGTATGGAAACAGAGTTACAACACGTGCAAGGGCTTATATTGTCATCGGCACTTCCCTTGGTCTCATTCCTAGGGGACACCTATGCCAGGGGTGCAGGTCCCACATGGCTTAGTTTGGTTTAGAGAAGACTGGAGGAAAAAACCCATCATTGCCGTGGGGCGAAACAGAGCGGAGGTGGCAGAATCCCAGGGACAGGCTGTCCCAGGAGGGATGTCCCTGGGAAAGCATTCTTCCAGGAACACAGTTGCATTTCCACAGAGAATACTCATCCTTTCGGCCACCTCTCCTGGCAGGGCAGGGGGGTGTGCTCTGGCGGTGACCCCCAGGGCTGCCATCCACATAGAAGATGCTATCAAGCTCTTTTCTCTCCCTGGTTCCTATTCCTCCTTTCTTATGCCCATGCAAGTTCCCTGCACCCACGAGGGTATTGCAGCCCAATGCGGAGGCATTTGCTGTTCACTCTGCCATCCTCCCCTTGCAGCTGGGCTCTTGGTGGTCTCTCAAAGCCGCAACTGCTTGATTTTGGTTTGGTATTTTTCCTTTTGGCTTTGGATGCACTGAAATCTGGTGGAAACAGCCATCTGAGTGAGGCTTCGCTTGCAAAAACATCCAGTACCTCCTGAGCACGGCTGCTTGGAGGAGGTTTCCTACCACTTATCTTCTCTCCTTCTTTGCTTGAAGATCACAAGATGCAAATTTGGTGATTTTAGTCATAGCTGACTTCGTTCCCTGGTTGACCTTGGACTCCCTTAACCCCAGCAGAAACCTCACTGAGGGCTGGACCTGACCATCTCCTCCTAGGTTTAGGCTGGAAACCCTGACCCCGGCAGGAAAAATAAACCAGAACTAATAAATAAATGTGGCTGAGATAACAGCCAAGGGCAGAGCGATGGAGGAAGGCAAGCGGGCCAAAGCTCAGTCTGGAGGCACTAGGTGTGTTCAGGGCTGCACCCACAGGGTGGTGGGCAGCCCAGGAGATGCTCTTGCCCATCAGGCAGGGCAGGAGGGGACCAAACCCTGCTCTTCCTCACTGTACCACCCGCCGGTACCCCCACAAGCAGCCTGCTGATACAATGGGATTTCGGCTGAAACACACGGATACAAGAGGGAATTTCCGCCTGAATTCCTCCCACTTGAGTTTTGGCCCCGGGACCTTGCAGTAAACACTGCAAGTGTCTCTGCAGGGTGGTGGGGGAGCTGAAGGCTGTTGTTTGGGGCTGCCCTTGCAGCCACTTGCTCAAGGGTGCGACTGCTTTCCAGACTGGCACGGGCACTCAGTCAGTCAGCTAGGTTGATTACACTTCCAGGAGGAAGAAAGAAGCTGGTTGGTTTGTTTTTAATAAAAACCTCTTGGAGTAAGGATTCAGGGAGCTGGAGGTCTTAACAAGGGACAGTCCCCCTCCCCAAAACCAGAGGAAGGAGATGAGGGCTGTCGGCAGCGGAGCTGGTGTAGCGCTGGCTGTGGATGAGGAGCTGGCACACGTGGAGAACACAGCCCACCTTTATTGCCACTAGTAAAGATTATTTGCGTTTTATAGCAGAGATTTGTCTCCCGTGAAACAGATGAAGTGTTCAGCTAGCGTAAAGCTCATGAGTCAGAATGAAGTACCGATGCACTTGTCCTGAGACAGCTCAGCCTCACTGGTGCTGGTGGCAGGGGCGGGGTCCGAGTGGTCGGAGGCTGATGCTGGGGACAGTAGGGAGCATCCTCATCCTGCCCCTTCTTCGCATGCAGAGGGACCTCGGTGTTCCGGTCAGCAGGA